>NC_090778.1:20427500-20677500 GCF_040054535.1 Antennarius striatus
AAAAGATTGTTCGCTGGGCCGGATCCCACCTCTCTAAAAACTGTATTCAAAACTCATTGCTAAATAATCCTAAAAGAAAAAGGTGATTAACAGGTTAAAAAACAGCTTTTGATAATGAGTTCTGCCTGGATTATAGGATGTCTTTGGGAGGATCTGCAGACCTATCCTCTTCCTCTCTCACTATCTCAGGCCAGACAGATGGCTTCACCATTGAACTGCTGTTACTGCTCAGTGGGGAGTAATACGGCTGACATACATTAGGAAACACGCACTAGATCACACACACTTTCACGCCCATGTGTGAACTCACACATGTGACAGCGCATACCATCAGGCATGCCAATGCTACACATGTAAACACGCAAGAGTAGGCATGCATCATTTATCATTTGCCACCAAAACACCAAGAAATTGTGTGCACACACTTTTACACACACAAACACACAGACACACAGACACACACACACACACGCAAGGTCACACCACACTGAACAGAGGTTGGGGCCCCCAAAACAAAGACCAGATGATGTCACACATGAGCCACCAATGGGGCCACAGCTGGGAAAGTGATTGTGTGTAAACTTCTGAGTGTGTTTGCATGTGCGTTTATACATAAGTAACAGATAGAGAGAACGAAAGAGATATCCAGCACGCCCTTAATGTATTCCAGACATGCTCACCCTGTCGCTCTATCACTCCTCTCTACTGAAGAGTTAGAGGGAGGCTTTAGCCCTTTACCACACACCAGCACTGGTTCTAGTATCTAACAGGCTTGTGGATGGGGCTTTTCCATGTTCACCTGTATCCGGCCAGTGATTTACAGTGTGGTTGGAGAGGATTTAGGGTAGATTTCTTTTCCCTTTTCTTTTTGCTTGCCTTCTTTTTCTGGATGTCTACCTCCCCTGTTTATGAGTGTTTTGGCCAATACCTCGGCATATCTCCTCTGCCATGCTTCCAGTATTGCTGCAGCCTTTTCTTCATTCCAGTTGATATGGGAAACCTCCTCGTAGCCCTGAAAGTGCTCAAACATCTGTTTGGGAGTCATCAGCTGGAACATAGTCTGTAAGGCCTGGGCACTGGATGAGGGGGAGGAAGGGGTGACAAGGTGAGAGGGAGGAAGTGGGTAGGAAAAAGTTGGACAGGATGGAAGAGGGAGAATAAAAAGGGAGATGTCAATGATGTGTGAGCCTTCACTGGCAACATGAGATTGAATGTCAGCAGGGCGGTGATCTGTTTCTGGATGGTGCAAATAATGTCAAACCAGGGTCTCGACTTTAATTATAAAAACCAAATCATGAGTGTTCTTGTTTCAGTCCCACCATGGACTGACTTTAAAGGATTCTGTAGATCAGAACATAATCATATGTGAAATAGCAAGGCCTACTAGGTGAAGCAGAAAAACTAACTAGTGTCAAAACCACATCACACCGTAGAGAAAACTAAAGGAGGTGCCCCTTTTTACTTGGAATCAGTAAAAGGTGCCATGAAGTGGGTATACCCACCCACTTCATTGCACCTGAATTCTAAAAGATTTATTATAATGTCCTGATATAAGAACGCCAAGATATGAAATGTAATGATGAATAGACGGAAGTGGGCACATGTTGGGAAGGTTATCAAGAAATACAGTTAATACACCCTTGTTACAACTAAGAAACACCGGCCAAGCGAGTCATTTCAATTTGTTGATTTTTCCATGAACCAAGACAGCAGACATCAGCTCTCTTTATGAATGCGATCTCTGTCATACAGCGATATCACAGTAATGATGACAGTCACTGAAAAAATGTGAAAGTTGACTGTCAGCATGAGCAGCCTGATCGAGCATCTTACCCCCCCCCTCCCACACACACACACACACACACACACACACACACACGCACACACACACACACACACACACACACACACACACACACACACACACACAAACACTCACATACACTGGCGGGCAAGCACGACACCCTAATGACCAAACTCTGCCAGGAAAAAAAACAAACAAAAAAAACACGACCACAAAACAAATAAAAAAGTGCATAATGCAGTAATTGACTGAATGCAGTGTGTTCTCTTACAGAGGGCGTACCGCTGATTGCAAATGTAAAGCAATGTATATTATACACTCAAAGATACACAAACCTTTCATTTTTGCCTTCGTGATTGAGCTTGAATTAGGTCTATGTAGTCCAAACCACTGTATATTTGGACAAACTAACCAAGCAATAGATCACTCTGTGCACATTCGTGTGTATGAGCTGGTAGTGTCCAAGCAGCCAGAGCTGAGCAGGAACAGCTGGACCTCTAAGATTTCACTGAAATCTGCTAATGACTGCAAGATTTACAGCACACAGCGCACATGTACGCATGCATGTGCCGCCTCGGGAAGAAAAAAAGAACAAAAAACACACACTCTTTCCAGAATAAGCCCTGCAGTGATCACAGCAGTGTTTATGGGAGTGTGTACGTGTAAGTGTGGGTATGTTACCTGAGCAGGGGTCCGGTGCCGTTCTTGGTGGTCCCGCCAATGATCAGTTCCTCCTGCCAGTGCATGTACTTCCTGGACAGACCGTGGCAGCCACCACTCAGGGTCTGCGCCACGTCAAATGGCTGGTGCAATAGAAGAAAATGTCAGTATCTAGTCTCCTAATAAAGACTTTATTTGTAAGGAACATTCTAATGCTGTGCCGACCTTAGTTGAGTTCTTATTAGGTGCGGTGAGGGGACAGTCGGGGTCAGCGGGGTTCAGACAGGGTCTATCCATGTAGCCGTGTCCGACATCAGCCTTTTCCAACATGTCCTCAAAACCTTCCACGGGAAAGTTAGCCTTTCGCAAGTCTTCAAGGAACTCTTTGGGGTCGAAGTTGGTCCATTGCAAAGGGTCTTTACCTCTACAACGTTAAAATGGAATGCAAATACAGTTAAGTTGAGGTGAGGTCATTTGTTTTATTCTCACCCAAACAGTCCATTGTAAACATGAATCACAGATTGTCAACCAAATACCTCGTTCATCTTTGACCAATGATACTCATGATGAACAGTTTGGCTTGGATTTAGCAGCTAATGAAGCATTATTTGCGATTCCTGAGGTAAATTTTGGATTAAGTTTTGGTTTTCAGTGTTACAAAGGTGGTCCTCATCTTACAGCGGTAACATACTCCAAGGTAGGTTATGTTTGCAATAAAAGCATATTAACACTTCATTTTCTTTCATAAACGACCCCCTAGAAGAGGTGTACTTCTATATTGAAGTCCTCTCGTCCTCATTTAATTTTGTTTAATGTAATAAATGTCAAGGGGTTGTCCGGTGAACCATCATCATACAAGAAGGGAAGATTGAAGAACTGAATCTTTTTATTTAATTCATTCATATGCTTTAAGACTGATTTCTATTAGATATGTAAAAAAGAAAGCGCAGCTGTGAATTACGATTAAGTACATTTTTTGTGGTTAAGTTCATCTCTTTTTTTCTTTTCTTTTTTTGCACTTTCTTCCATTTAAGAGTTTATTTGAAATGCTGTGTTGCAGCTGGAGGAATAAAGCCAAAAAAATCACATAGGATTTTAACAAATACAAGCATCCCATTAAATTGAACACACAGGATTGAGTTAAGATGTTTAATGCTGTTAGATTGTTAATAGTTATCATGTTATTAGAACTATAAATATCACCTGATGTCCTTCAAAATCAAAACTGCAGAAACACCAACAAATCAAACTGTTTTAAAAATTGGTGTGTGTTAAATATCTGTTGATTAACATATAAAATTAGATACTTGGATTTTAATCTCCGTTTATTGATAATGTGTGTATTTTCGGGGTTATTATCTTAAAAATGTATCCCAAAATCCAATGGATTGAAGAATTTTAAAGAGGAGACTCGGTGGTGGGATGTAAATGTTTCCTGGGCTGTGCACATTTCTTAGTCTCTGTGAAATAAAATTTCCATTTTTACATCACAAAGCAGTCAGCTCTTTGAGAGCAGAAAGTATTCTCTTTCTTGCTAGGTGACAGCAAACAATAAATGAAGATCAATTCCCATCATGCAATAGGGCAGGGCTGAACTAGTCCTTGTCTCTCTATGGCGTACACATTCCGACCTCTCTTTTTCTGAACCTCTCTCTCTCCCTCTCTCTATCATTCCGACAACATTGTATGTGCTTAACCAGGCTTGGGTTATTATTTCCAGCTTCCCAACCAGAACATAGTAAAAACTTTATTTATCTTTAGAGGCCATGGGGCAACAGACACACACACACACACACACACACACACACACACACGCACGCACACACGCACACACACACACACACACACACACACACACACACACACACACTCACACATGTGATGAAATAGACCCAAGCTTAACACTTTCACGCACTGGCAAATCACATGTATGAACTGTTGGCAATGGGATACATTATGTGCATGCACACACACATGCAGAGGTAAAGGTCTGCTGATTTTTTACTGTAGCAGCGGGCCATTAGCAACAGAAGGGCCAGACAATAGTGTGAGGCCCAGGGCTCGAGAGAAACTATCGCCAGCGATGCGCATGCCAGCAACCACTACAATAGAGCCTTCAGAGAATCCGGGTTCAGGACACACACACACACACACACACACACACACACACACACACACACACACACACACACGTTCTTCTGTGATGTCTCTTTGGAGGCGTGAGTGTGTTTGGGCAGCCTCAACTAAAGGGGGTAAAAAGAAGATCCAGATCGCCTCCTCGTTTTGTTTTTTTTTCCTCTATTGTGAAAACAACCTAGAATGTGCTCACACACACTGATGCAGATCATTTTAATAAATTTGCCATTTGCTTCAAAGACACCGGTTTACATGCTGTTTTGGTATGTTGGAGTTGTGCTGACACGTCATAAAATACAGCCTTTTGAGTAAAAAGGGGATCCTTGTGTACTCACGGGAGATAGACCATTCCAGACTGGAGCTTGGCTCCCTCCCAGAAACAGTCCAAAGGGGTGATGATGAGGCAGGGATGTAGCTTTTCTATGATCTAAATGGACAAACACATTACCACACACATCATGGTGGGCACACATTGAGATGTAGATATAAATGCCTCAGAAAGCGGCTCGAGTGTTTCACTGCCATCTGGAGAGAAAAATCATTTGCATTTTACCTGATCCATAACATGAGTTTCAGTGACCAGTTCTCCTGATTTGTAGCATAAGTGTTCTAATTTCCATTGTCTGAAAAGGAGAACAAGAGTTTTCATTCAGTCGTTGTCACAGATGCTTAATGCCAACACCCTTTTAAGCTTATCTGGTCAAATAATGATTATTAATTTTTGTTTGTTAGTTACCTGTTATAAAGGTAAACATGAACTCTGCTGGCTTGGATCGCTGATTCTAGGTGCTGCAGGAGCGCCTCCACCGTTAGAACACTGGCCCCCTCCTCCCGCGGCGTCTGGATCATCAGCTGAGGGTTAAACATGGCCTCCTCGCCTATCTTCTGCCGCGTGTACTTCAGTTCCTGGTTCACACGCCCACCAACTGCACAAAGAAGATTGAGAGTGTTGAGACTTAATTTTAACACTTTGTGGAATATCACATGTGTTCTATTTAGATGTATTTGTATCGAATTTGACCATTTGGCAAAATCCCAATGCTTACTATTGCATTCTATATTATCTTTAGTAGCCTTCATTTGTAAAAAAAAAAAAAGAAGCTATCATTGGTCCACGATATTACTGACTGTCAAAGTTTGAAGTAAATACATTCATTAAAATTTAAAAGATAACTGATCAATTCCCAGTAAGAACCTAATCTAATCAAGAAATCAGACTCTCTCAAATACATGAAAGTATTAAGTTTAGCCTCTTAAGCGAAAATGTTCTAATGCAGTGAGAAAATAATAAAAACATGTGCAAATAGAGACGGTCAAACTTAACACAGCAACGTTCCTTGCAAAAACACACACTAGCACCATCCTGCGCTAAAACATCTGTGGGACGAGAAGCGAGCCCAGAGGCAACTCGTCCAAATCACAGCGCTATCGGGCTTGTATCTCGGACAAAAAGAGTACTTTGCTTACAGTTAGTTCCTGTCACTACAACACCAAAACATCCTAACTCCTTTAAATCCAGAGGGGTAATGTCACCCCCAACAAATCCATATCTCGCTTAAACAAGCTGAGTGTTTCTACTCAAATGTTGTTTACAAGTCTGCAGCGCCAAACCACATTGACTGCATTTGTGTGTGACAGTGTGTGCTTGATAAAGAGAGGGAGGCTCCGGGATTTTGCTCCCACTGTCGTGGTGGGACTAAGCCCTGTGCGTGCGCTCTGAGCTCTCAACTAGTCCAAGCTACAAAAGCAGCCTTTCAGTCCCTGTTCGCTGCCCTGCTCCACCCCGGGAGAGTCGAGGCAGGTCTGGCAAAGCCTCCCTCGCAAGCACACACAAACAAATGCAGGCAATCGCAGTCATGCAAGCGGCGGCAAACCAAAGCCGCATGGAAGTTTTGTATGTTTCGTTCTTGTGAACTGCAAGTTTGCCTGCAATCGCATCCTTGAGTTGAGTGCATCTGCATCTGATTTACGAGCAGAGGACTGGAGCCTTTCCATCATCGGTGACTGAACACTTAGTGAAAGCTTGGGCAATTTAAAGTCATCTTCTTTCACTTGCTCACTGTCTTACTCTTAAACACACACACATAAATACTCACACAGAGACACACAAAAAAATTGCCCAGTGAGAGGCCCAACTGTGTGAAAAATCTGTAACATTTTATTATGCCTTAATCCAATTTAACAATTCTGCTCGATTTGTGCAACAGCAGGCATAGATTGAATGTTTTCTTCCCATTGTAATGGCATTAAAGTTGAACATAAGAATGTCTGTTCTGCTGTGATGGACCACCCAGTCAGACCAATGAAACGGGAAGGGAGGGGGCCATGTCTTGGGGCATTAGGAAAACACACTTGATTTCTTTTTTTCTGGACCCAAACAGCATTCCCATCTGATCCTGTCTGAAGGGATGTTTATAATACTCATCATTAATCGCAGGCCTAGGCTAACTGGAGCGACATGCTTTCCACTGCAAGGTTGGCTAAGCAGCTACATTTTGCTTACCCTACTAGCAATACAGCACGCATGAAACTGATTTAGACCCAACGCACATAACAATTCAACGTGCCTGATGCACTCTACAATCACAGGCAACGCAAAGTCGATGCCTGGTTACATAGGACTTCCATCGGGTGTAAGGTGGATGTAGGAATTATGACAGATACATTTATTTCCACTGCTAACAATAGGAAGAAAGAAAGGCTTTGCCTGTTAAGCTCGTCTCTCGAAAAAAAAAACAGAGGGACGTGCTTAAAAAGAACTCACTGTTTTTAATGCATTCCAAATTGTCAAGTGCCACCCAAAGACCTCCAATTTACAGCGAGCAGCTAAGAATGGGACAAGTTGAAGGAATGCACTCTTTCTCTACAGGAAACAGCACATCACGGCCTCAGGCTTAGAGAATTCCACACTTCACGAGGTTACAGCGTTTTGGGGTCAGCACTCATACAGCCTCAGGGTGAAATTAACACCCCAGCTGGACCGAGAAAATATGCGCGAATGTGTGTGAACACACTGGCATACAGGCAAGTGTGTGAGTGTGTGCATGTGTGCTGTGTTTCTTCAATGACACAAATTCCCATATTCCTTAGCCTAAGAAAACTGTTGATATACTGAAGGTGTCCCGTTCAACTCTCAGCTGCTGTGGCTGAAAGTTTCTCTGACTTTCAAATGCTTTTCACAGCAGCTCGATTTTTTTTTTTGTCATTTGTCTCTTTCAACACATTTATGAAGCTATAATTTTTGCAGTATATTCCCCTGCTTGCAGCATACAGTATATTCCAGTTCATTAAAAGTGCAACCTGTGTGTCACCTGATTACTGTTAATACACAACACTGCAAAATAATATCAAGTAAATTAACTAAATATCTTAGTGTGTCTAAAAAGACATTTGTTAGGCTAGTCTTTGTGATGAATTCATCAAACAAGTAATGAGAAATAATCAAGTTGGTGAATAACTGATTAGTTATGTGAGGAGTGATAGATATGTTCACAGTGTAAGGTATAATGCAATGAGTGACCTGCTTTGGGCTTCAAGTTTGAACTGTCTGAGAAAATGGAAAACTTTGGCTATTGTGCCTTCATCTGCTGCCTCGATCTCAAGCTTGTGTCACAAAAGGAGGTCCTCGAAGACGGGGTATCGGCACTATGGGAGGGTACCCCTTCTTACAGCAATGTGAAAAGGGATGTTCAATTCAATACATGGCAGAGCGAGCCTGAAATATGACTTGTGTCCTGGAGGGCTGCTCACTGTCATCACACAGGACACCATTGACAAGATCCATGACGAGAGCTTGACAAATCAAAGCATAATACAAGAGCACATTGTCACAGAGCTGCATATCTGCCAGGAACCACGCAGACTTCCATAATGAGCTCTGACTCACTAAGGTATCCTCAGACTCGTGAGGGATAGAGTGAGAAGTACAATCGACAAAAAATGGCAAGAGACAATCTTGCATTGGTAATAATCATTAATCACCAATCCAAACGAAGACGAAGAAACAATCAGAAGTCTGCAGCTCTCAAACATCAAATATTCAGCTTTTAATTGAGAAAAATTACATCAGGTCCTCCGGTGAGGTGATGGTCGACAAACCTGAAAGAGGGTCACAATATTGCAGAGTCCTTCTCCAACTATCTATGAAGACGGGCACAGGGGATGAATTAAAATGATACTGCGTGAGAAGCTGACAAGAAGAGTGCTCTTCCATTATGACAACACTAGGAGGTGATGATAGCTGCCATCCGGGAAAGTGGGTTTCAATCCTTCAACACTCACCCTGTTCATTCAGCGTGGTACCCTCAGATGACATCATGTCCCATAAGATCAAGAGGGGACTCTGTGGTTGGCATTTTAACAGTGATGATGACATTATCTCCCCCATGTGGGGATCCTAATGGGCCATGACCTCTGGACTAAGTGACTAATGACGTAAGGGGCAGGGCTTCTAAAACGGACTTTTTTTTTTATCTTAGGCCATGAATGAATGAATGAAAGAATGAATGAATGAATCAATCAATCAATCAAGTATTCATTATTAGTAAATAATTCATTTATTTACCATTAATGCCACTATTCTGTCAATTCTGGTCAAATGTAATGTTGCTGGTTTTAAAAAGAGAAGAGAAGAGAAGAGAAGAGAAGAGAAGAGAAGAGAAGAGAAGAGAAGAGAAGAGAAGAGAAGAGAAGAGAAGAGAAGAGAAGAGAAGAGAAGAGAAGAGAAGAGAAGAGAAGAGAAGAGAAGAGAAGAATGTGTTTCACTGTATTAGAACACTCAGTACGGGCATTCAGTGTGTTGCATAACATTAACCCCTGGTCCCCCCTATTCTCGAAAGGGGAATGGGGGGCGAAAGGAGAGAGAGCAGGTTTCTAAGGAACTGACATCACCCCTCCCTCCTTTTAGTCCTGAACTCCCCCTCCTCTTTATACTCTCAATTTCCCTCTCTTTGCTCTATTCATTTGTACTCTGTGATTGGCCAGATCATGATGGCAATCAGCCCAGCCCCTCTGTTAAAACCAGCCCACTCCCCCATTGCCCCTCGCCAACTTTCTCTCTTTTCCATACAACACACAACAGTGAAACCCCATCCCCTGCACATCTCTGACGCCTGACAACGGAAGCATCCCACATTTCGGAGGAAAACATGCACCACTAGCGGCAAACAAGTTCCCCAGCTCAACAAACATAATATTCCCATCCCATCAACATCAGCACCTCTGTCTTAACTGGGACTGCAACGATTAGTCAACTCATTACCATTAAAAGCATTGACAACTCATTTAATAGTCAATGTGTTGTGTTTTTTCTCAAACCTGCTACTGCACCTTCCACGGCTGCTTCTATCTTTCTGTCCATGACACACGTGCTCAGCAGTCTTAATCGAGGTCAGCCGTAATGTCAACCAAAGTTATACCAGATGCAATTAAAGTGATGCAATTAAAAATGAGATGTGTCTGGTTTATTCTTTTCTACTGTGTTAGAAACAGACTCTTTCTCAATATCTTTCTGGATGGTTCCATTGCAAAGCAATTAGAAAGAAAATTGTCAGCAATCCAAAAGCTTATCTAATCGATCCAGAAGGTATTGACACAATCAGCCGTGCTGTTTCATCCATTTTAACACATCTGACCAGACGGTGTTTCAAATCCCTGCCCATTGATCCGAAACACTAAACTGGTTCTCCTTGTGAATGAACTTTTTCAGATGTGTGAATGAACCACCTGAGTGATTAAAACATCATCAGTCACGTGGTTTTTCATCGTATGAAGCAGGCTTCGAAGCAGTGGTTCAGATAAAAACCCCTACCGAGTATGGAGCGTGGTTCGGAGCGCCGTGTCAAAGAGGACATCACGAACCAGACCAGCTCTGACATCATGGCTACTCCACAATGACGCTCAAATGAGTGGCAGAATTTTAAGAAAACAAAAGATAAAAGTGTGCAATACATTATCTGCAAGACAGCACTTGCCTTCCACTGGTAGTACATCTGTGACTGTGTTGCTTGTGACAACGAAGAGGGAGCGTCTTCTCGGTAAGATAACTGGCTACTTAGCTACTAATATGAGTGTAAACAGAGCTAACCTACTACTTACTCACATAGGTGTAAATGTTACATCAGCAATGATTTCATGTGTTTTCTGTATTGTTAAAAACAATCCTAATAATTACTTAGTTACAGGTGTTATGTTTGATACCAAAGACAAATTAAGGAAAGAAAAAGGCTAAAAATTATTAAAAGTATTCTGAAGTATAACTTGAAGTGCCTTTACCTTATTTTACCTTTTTGCACTTTATGCTACACAGTTAAATAATTTTTTCATTCATTAAAGGCTTCATGAACTATCTTAATTGTCTTTACTTTTGGTTAGAATATACCTTGAACACTTCAAGCTGAAAACTAACGATGATTATATAGGAGCAGCTTTATAGTGGTGGGACAAGGTGTGTGTTTTACATTCAATTTATGATGATCCGATTAGTCGACCATCAAAAAAAAAATTGTTTATGGCTGCCCTACACCGCTCACTATGAAGGTACATGATGTCATTGGTGTATACATGAATGTACTGTACGTACATGCAGATAAACACATCTCTGTGTGTGCAGAGAACGGATTAGCTGGATTAGACCCTCACTTTGCAGGAACCCCCCACCGTGAAGAGGATGAACCCCGAAAGACCAGGTCAACTCTCTGCCATCCTCCCATATCCCGAGGCCCCTGTTCTGCCAGGGTAATGACCTACAAAGACCAACCAATGAGCTGCTTTTAAGGAAATTACTTGCCAATTTATGACATGCCAATTGAAACACGCGTGAACTTGATGCAAGTGTTTGTTGCTGTCAGTAATTTTGTCAATTGTGGACAATGGAAACAGCTTGACTATGGAAGTGATGAAAACGTCATGTGAAAATACTTTTCATTCGACAGCGTTTTCACAATATGACAGAAACTTCTACATTATATCTTCTGCAGGATAAGCTAAAGAAAAAAGAAATTCGTATGAAAAATAAACAACACACCTACTGATACTAGAATCTAATTTGTGTTCAGTATTGAAGATAGATATGAAGATGGACTGCATCCGTGCATGTTTCCAAAAAGATTCCAGATTGCGCCATGATAACATGGCGCATCGTATATTGCGCAACTTCTTATACAATGACAGGAAAGATTCATCTTAATCAATGAAAGAAGAATATAAAAAATACATCCAACAGATGGATTTCTCTTCTCCAAAACATCTTTCACTTTGACCCTGGCCTTAAATACCACTCGGTCAGGTAGTTCCCACAGTAAGTGTCTTTCTTGCTCCTTGGTTCACCTCTTCAGCTGCTGGTGCCAATCACCTCATACAGCTTTGATCACTAAGATGAGCCCACCTGCTGCCTTCCTCCAGAGGTCATACGCTTCTACGTCATCTGCTGACTGTCGGTATGCCTCACTCTATCTTTGTTATAAGGATTACTCGTGACAAGTTACTTCTACAGCCTCATGTGAGCACTGGGTAAATCAATTTGGAGTCTGATAAGATGTGTCTATTACTGTACTTCTATGATGAGATAATAAGAATAAGAAAACAAAATCAATGTGTCAGTTTCCGGATGATGTGACAAAATCTCCAGCATTGTCAACCGTGTTTGAGAATTTGTTTGCAGGGGTTTTCTAAAGCTTTGCCACGTCTTATCAGAACTCCTATAAAACCCAAAGGAAAAATGTCTCTGTTTTCAGCAAACTGTCTCGTTCGTGTAAACAGGTTGTAAATGAGCCCCCTGTTTTTAACGGCATTTGAAGCTGACTCAGATGTTCAGTCTCTGTTGGAGCGGTAACAGTGCTCGCAGTATTCATTGTGGCGGTTAAAGAAGCAGCAAACACAGCAGTATGCAAAGCAGTAAAAGTAGTTTTGAATGTGGGCTCTCAATGCAGGTGTGCACACAGCCACAAATATGTGATGAAAGACCTCACTGAGAGCCGAGACCCTATCTGACCCGTGGCGAGCCCCTCCTTTCGCTCTCCTGCTCTCTCCCTCTCATTCTCTCCGTCCCGCTCCCTTTCAGCTTTCAAAGAAGAGGAGGCTGCCACACAGAGGAAGGGTATTACACTCAAGGTAGAGAGAATATGCGACACAAAGGATGAAGAGACGATATGAGACCAAGTGGAGGTGCTCTGACTTGCATCTGAAGCCAAGTGTCTCCTAAAACAACAAAACTAAGCGCACCGACCCCGGACACAAATGTGACACCCCAGATGCCGCCCCCTCCCCTCCACCTCCCTAGTGCACGCACACCCCAAACCCCCACCCAAACTACCAAATCTCAACCCCCGAGCTCCAGCATTACCATATGTATGGCTCCCCTCGCCCCTGATTATGCTAATCACCTGTCCGGCCCCTGCAGCCTCTAAAATGGGTGTATTTAGCAGTCGGCTGGCTCCCAATGCAGCTTCCCCTGGGCTTGAGGTGTACATTCACACACTCCTCAATGGGCAGATTCTTCCACGTTGCTGCCTTCATTCAGGTCACACTCGCTCCTCCCAAACCCCCCCCCCCCTTCATCTTGAAAAAAAAAAATCCTATTCAACGCCAATAGATTCGCAAAGCAGTGGAAAGAGAAGTTGGGAAGAAAATGCTGACAGAAAGTCTGAGTTTAAAGCATTTGCATACATGTGTGCACATGTGCAATTAAAAACACCCTAGACATCTGCAAAAGATGTATCTGAACCAGTGTATGCAACCCAACGAACATGTGAAAGACAGTTCTACTGACATTGTCTGTGGAGTAAGAACTCAAATAAAAGACAAGGAGAGTAAGTGGTACGGAGTATACAAGACTCCTGCTATAATTCTTCATTAGCGTCAACTCTACTGGGAAAAAAAACTCATCCTGTATATCCTGTCAGTGCCTGTCCAATGGAAGCCAGGTGAACGATCTCCCCCTGCTGCAGTTTACTGACACAGGATTGGCTTACAGCCCAGCCATAACAGACCGTGACATGAACCTGAACAGCCAATCTCAACTAGCCATCTCTCTGTCATTTCCTGGAAAGATGGCCCATGATTCCAGGTATCCCAAAATCACACATTCCCAAGTGTGGAACAGACTCAAGAGTGTGAATGGAAGAAAAGAAAAAGATGAGAAAAGAATGGATTTCTTTTCCAGTTACTTAGTGTGTTATATTTCCTATGATTACCTTTGTACTTCATGGTCACCGGACCTGCATGTCATTTGAGAATCTTCAGCGGTGTGGCACAATTGTTGTTGCCAGGAACAAAACCGACACTTAACCTTACCTTACCTTACCTTAGTTTTGGAAAATATCGACCTATCCAAAAAATCTGTTTAGGGGGTGGTGCGGACCTGGTGGCCTTTGATTTCTTGATTTTGAGTTAGCTGCTTTGTAAGTACAGTGATCCCTCGTTACTCGTGGTTAATGCGTTCCAGTACCACCCACAAAAAGCAAAATTCCGCCATATAGCGACAGTAATTTAAATGTTTATGAACCCTCCCATACTGATATTAAACCACGTTCTATTTATTACCTTTTCCCACACTCTTATAGATCGTTTTAAGTTTTTCTTTAATACACAGAGAATCACGGACCACAGCGCACTTCCGGATGCTGTTAGCCAATAGCACGCATGTACGATACCATGTGACTACCGACTAAAAATCCGCGATGTGGTGAGCCGGGCATTATGAAGCATGAATATGCGAGGGACTACTGTATTCTGGTTGTCGATAATGCACATAAGACATGTTCCAAGTGTCAAACCACAGATTTGCTTTTCTATGTTTGTAGAGATGTGTGGTTTGAACCGGTTACCTGCCTGCCTTCCCACCCACCAATTACACCTGACTAGTTTTGATACAAAATGAAGTGGCAGAAAGAAAGCACAACAGATTTTAACAAGCTGTGTGGTCTTTCAGGCTTTTGAAAATTTTAGGTTGAAAATAGAAATCTTAGTTGTAAGATTGTTGTTTCTTCATGTATTATTTGCTCAGTTGATCCTTCGATGATCAAAATTGCTTGTTGAGGACCATCTTTTCAAACTTTATAAAGTGAAAAAAGGAATCTCCTTCTGCCAGACTGTCCAAGGCTTCTTCTTCCACTTTGTAACGCAAGGAAAAGTTCACCAGAATCTCTCCTAAAAAAGCTGGCACCATGAACAAACAAACAACAGGATGTTTGACCTTCATGAAGTGCAAGGCTGACAGTCTACTTGTAAAGAATTTGGTATGTTTGTGTTATTGCACATATTCAAATGAGCGTAACGAGTTTGCTGGAATTAATTACAGAATGTAACAGTTCTGTTGACACTCTCACCTTCAGAATTTTAGCAGTTGTTAATAAGAAAATTTTGATTAAAAATTCAGCAAGCAAGCCTCAGAAACAGACCTCAGCTCTCCTTCCATCATGATCCCTGCTAGCACGAAATATTCATCAGCGCGCGCATTTCAAACCTCCAAACTTGGACTGCAAACTGCATTCGCAGCATTGCGTCTGATGAAGACCTGATGGCATCGAAAGATAGACCCCCCCCCACCCGACAACCAATACAATTTTAGTAGCTTCAATCCAGTGTGTCTCTTTTTTTTTCACATACTGAATTTGTTATGCCACATCTGGACTCCTGAGATGTGTACACAACTACTGTACCGCAGATGCTGTGAGCAGCCATGGATGAAAATATCAGAAATGAACATGGAGACCGACAATCAAGGAGATGAAGTCTAATAAGGTGATACCTATCAGTCTGCACCGAATGACATCGCTTTAGACTCTCAATCGAAGAGTCTCCTCTGCTCAGGAGCAAATTGAGCTGCGTATCTCTCATAACGTGAGAGATTTTCCGTCTATCTCTGCATCTTTAAGCTTCGCGTGAGCATATGTGGTACTTGAGTAATTGCTGTTGCTGCCAGATTTCTATGACGTTGTGCGACAGGAATTGCAATGGACTATACTGTTACGTATCCATGTGTGCCAGAGGGGCTAAGAAATTCGAGTGACACACACACACACAGACACACACACACACACACAGACACACACACACACACACATTTTGATGTTTACAGTGTGTTTGCATGAAGAAGAAAAAAAACAAAAAAGATCTGTACTGCAGTCTGAAAAGCATCAATCCGCACTCCGATCTCTCTCTTGGAGTACGGTAGGCACTGCAGCCAAAACACAAACACACTACTGCTACTATACTCCTGTTGCTTTCCTCGCTCGGTTTTGACACACGCACGCACGCACAGACACACACACACACACACACACAGTCACACTCTAACTCTGCTGTTTTGTACACCCCTCTGGCAGTCAGCACTGGGAGGGAGGGAAGAGAGGAAAGGGGGAGGGAGGACTAGGAGGGGAGCAGAAGGAAGGGAAGGAGGGAGGCCAGACCACCCTGCTCTCATGGCAGGCCTGAGTGTTTACATTGCAGTGGCTCACTCTGTAATACATCTGGCATTCTGAGGCCACTCTCTCCAGCCAGGGATGGGGGAGTGGGGGAGTGGTGGAGGGAAGGTGGGGTGGGCTTAGGTAAAGAGAGGGACCTTTCTGGCAGAGGGGAAAAGAGAGGAATGGTGAGATGGAGAGAGAGAGAGAGAGAGAGAGAGAGAGAGAGAGAGAGAGAGAGAGAGAGAGAGATGGAGAGGGACAGAGGGAGGGAGGTAGAAGGGGGAGGGTAATTCTCTCCACAGTCTCCTGTGGTCAGTCATTCGCAGGGCTCTGGTTTTTGAATAAGAGCGCCTGAAAGAATGCAAAATGTAAACAGAGAACTTGGAGGCATCCCAGGATGTCGTTTGTGAATGGGAGAGCATTCGCCTCAAGAGAAAGAGCACGCGCACACACACACACACACACACACACATGCGCGCAGGAACTGTGATTAAAGAGCAAATTTTTAAACATTATTTTGCATTTGCTGGAGACAGGCAGGACTAATGTATACAAGACTGCTTTCAAACGAAGGAGAACCAGCTTGAGTAATAAAGCGGTCCGAATCTGCGTACAGTACCACAGGCACAATGTTTCGCCGCACTAAATCCCTCACCAGCTAGCCTGCACTTTTCATCAACTCGTAAAGTTTAACACAACACGCTGGAATGTTGTGGCTTCTATAGAGGTTTAATCCTGTTTGTAGCGAGCTGATAAACACAACGTTATTTGAGTTTGGAGAATGCAAAAAAAAAAAAGAAAGCGTGCATGTGCAGCAAATATGTGAGAGGGCGTGAAATAAACACAGATATACGACTGTTTGCTGTATATTCTGAGCGAGTTAGGAAGAAACGTTGGGCGTGGGTGCATTTGTGTTTCTGATTGCTTGTGGCTCTTGAACGACAGTGGTTGGAGATAGAACACAAGGGACAGAGTGAAATAAAAAGGGGAATAGATGAAAAGATGATGAAGAAAAGCAAAAAAAAAAAAAAAAAGAAACCCATCAAAATAGACTGCCATGTCAGCTCTGGTCAACCACCTACTCATTCAACTCCCCAAAGCTTCGCTCCGCATAGAGTGTATCTATGTGCAGTCCCATACACATCAAACGCTGGATAATTCAATCACGCAAACCGCAATCTTCTCGGAGGAGACGCCACATTCAGGCCGCTCCTCCTCTTCCTCATCTTGGTCCACAAGAAAGGATGTCAAGGCTTCTTCCGCATGCAGCAGAACAACAAAACAACCACCGTCTCTCTCAACTTAATCCTCAGTTCTTAATGCTCTAGATACAAAACAGACATGCAAAAAAAAAAAAAAAAAAGGGAGGGAGGGAGTTGCAACTGGATTGAAGACCGTAAAACAAGGTAGACTCAAGGTAGAGACAAACATGGATTAGCACCTGTTGCTGAATTAAATCAGAAAGAAGATGTTAAATTCAACCTGCAAGTGCAATCAGTTATGAATGAACCCCTCCTGAACAAATATACAGTTTGAATATTTATTATACAATTCATTTTATACAGTCTTTAAGCGACTGAAGCACAAATGACATCAGATTTACTGCCCTCTGCTGGAGGATAGATGTCAAAAGGTTAAAAACTAAATCACAAATGCAGACTGATGCATTTTCCCCAAACATCTGGCTAATGGGATACTCACACACGCACACATGTATACACACACACACACACACACACACACACACACACACACACACACACACACACACACCCACACTCACACACAGGATACAGACAACTCATGGTGGCAGCTGCGACTTCTGCACCCCCCCCCCCACTTCACCCCTACCCCCCATTCCCCCCACCCTCCCCTCTGCTGTGAGTCTTCACTCTGCACCCAGGCCACAGGGTGAGTATCAGGTGAGGTTTTAAATAGTGGGGCCTCTACAAGATGACCTCAGGGTCCCAGGGGTCTACCCCAGTGGCCCCTGGCCTTTACACTTATGCCCCCAAAGAAAGCACTCCGGGACCCGGGGCCTCCCCTCAGTCTGTGGCCTTGAGACTACCCATAGCCCAGTGCGGGCGATAAATCTGGGGCCTATAAACTCATTCCAACTTGAATCACTCACACGTATCTCGATGCACTTCCACTCAAGTCCTTGATGCAAACAAAGGACTTCCTTTGTGCGCTACAGCTCCCCATCTCCTCTTAAGTCTGTGCTAAAGCTACGGGCTAGCCACAACTCAACCTAGATTATAGTACAGCTCCCTCGCATCTGCTTAACCCCCAGTTTCAACTTCAACCCTTAGCCCGGCGCTTGAGCTTCAAAAGCCTCATTTTCCAACATTTTTTCCTGCCTGTATCCCCTCTCACCTATCAACACAGGCCCTCAGCCACGTCTCCACACAGAGACGGGGCGAGAGACTGAGGGGCCGTCCGACAGGAAAGTCAATGTTTACGCGATACTGTTTTAATTAGAGGCAGGCAGCGCAGCTATTTTCTTTACAATTTGGCCTGTGTTTGCCTTCACCCAGAATGCTAAGGGATGGCTCCGTTTTCCATTTGTGGCCAGGAGGAACTCCAAAGGGGTCTAACTTTTCTGTGTTTCTGCTCCGTGAACGAGGCTCACACCTAATCGCCACCAGATAACCGAGAATCATCTGCATTTTAAAACCGGAGCTGAACTAAAACACAGACGCAGGTTCTGATATCAAGGAAAGTGTGTCAAGTGCAGCCAGCCACGAGTGGTGTGTGTGTGTGTGTGTGTTTGTGTGCGTGCGTGCGTGTGTGTGAAGCACAATACTACAACTTCCTGTTTGACTTAATAATTTCCTGCCACTGTCAACAGTGGATGTAAACATGTGTATCCGTGGTTTGATGCAATCAAAGGCAGGACAAAAAAGAAAGAAAGAAATGAAAGGATTTCAAATGTGATCCCCTGAAATGTCTTGTAAACGATAAATCCCCCCCAAACATCCTCAGAGGTTTGACACAACTTTGACCAGGCGCGCCACGCTCACTCACTCCCAATTGGTCTCTGTCACTTTGTCTAATAAACAGAACTTCCTGTGTCTGAGTGTTTATAAACAGAGCTGACTGAGCGCCCCGTGAGAGGAGACAATCCCTGCGAAAGCCGCGGCACGTGACGGCGTGCAGAATAAACACGCCAGCCGGCTCTGGTGCTGGGCTAATGGCGGTCTGCCGTGGATGCGCTGCATGGGGGCGCATTCGGGGTTCGCCATGACTGAAGACACAACGCCAGATCAGGGAACATAAAAAAAATAAACGCCGCTCCGGTTTGAATTGAGCAATCCGGTCAGGCTCCGCATGTGGATTGTGTGCCTGTGTGTGTGTGTGTGTGTGTGTCCATGGGGGCCACACAGCTTCCATGCGAGGTCGTCCACGGGTCGCCTGTGGAGGGCAGTTCCAAATGAAACACAAACAGCCGCCCTCTCCTCTCTCTCTCTCCTCTGTTTGGTGTCGGACGATGGGCCAGTACCCCAGCGCGGCCCAGCACAGCGTTCCTCAGTCCAGGCAGAACTAATCTATCCCTCAGCTGTGTAGTCTAATCTAAACAAACAGATCTCTCCCTAACAACATCTGGAACCCCTCATGTACCGGGACCACGGAAACCACTGCAGCCCGGTTTCTTTGTCAGTGTTTGTCTGTGCGTGTGTGTGTGTGTGTGTGTAGCTGTGTGAACCGCATGGACACCGTCTGCCATGGGACATCACACAGCAACCCTCAAACTCTACTGTCTGGTAACTGACGGACATGACATCGTCGTTAAGAATCCCAAAACACGTGAACTTTGGAGCAGCTTGAAACGGGACAAGGTGATGACCATCAGTGTGTGGTCTGAAAACACTGTTCCTCTGACACCAGTCAGGATCCGGTACCACCTGAACCGCTGCCAAATGCACCTGCGTCACAGATGAAACCAAACTCGCCATCCAGCAGACCCCCCACAGCAGGACACAAGCAGAGGGGGTGTTTGAATTGTGCTTGAATACTTTCATGTGAGGGGAGGCTGGTTAGAAAGTGAAGGAGACGCAAAAAGGACCAAAACTAAAATTCAACAGTGTGTTTCTCACGCACACACACGCACGCACACACACATACACATATATATATATATTTGTGTGCATTCTCTGCAGCAAAATCTGTTGCTCCATTCATGACTCCCAGAGCCAGCTCTAGCTGTAAGTGCAGGAATGTGGATCAAAAGGAAGGGAAAAAGCACAGCCCCTTCCCCTAACCCCCCCAACACACACACGCACGCACACACACACACACACATAGCACCACCCATACGCACTACTCCTTCTATCCTTAAAAAAAAACTATCTTTGTAGGATCTGGTCTGTCAAACACAAGCGTGTGAGAACCGTACCTTCTCCACAAACACAAGTTCCCTTCCTGGCTCCACTTTTTCCCTGCAACCGGAGACAAATCTTTTTGGAAAGTTGAGAGTTGTCCAAAACGGGACCACACACAGTTTCTGAGCATTCAACTGCTGGGGGCAGGCAGACACACACTTGCACACACTCTCACAAAATGGCGGCTTTGACAAAAATTTCCTCTACTCTAAAAGCAGCTTATCAGCTTAATTACAACCTTATTACCGACTGCAGCCACAATCAACTCTTGCATGTCACATGTTTGCATCCCATATGATTTGAGATGCTTTAAATAGGTTTAAAATCACACATTCATTTATTTTATAAACTGAAATTGGCTTCATACCAAGGTTTCAACAAATAAACAAATCCCTCGGCTGATTCATTAACACGAACTGACCGTTTCCGCTTTGAATCTTATTTACAGGATGGATTTTCCAAATGTTAATATCAAACTGAAGAACTTCAAAAGCAGTGAAGCAAAGAAGAATCAATCAAAAAGTCACATCTTACCTTCCACCCAGAGTTTCTCCACGTCCGTCTCCAAGTTAGCTGCTCTTAAGCCCACAGCAAAAGCCCCAAAAATCATGAGGCCCACAACCAAAAACTTTCCGCAGTTCTTTTGTATGTAACAGCCCAGCCTAAATAAAAGTCTCTGGAACTTCGCTCTCAGCCATAGAGGTGCTTTCCTTCCAGTCGCCTTCCCCTATGATGAGACAAAAGTCCTAAGGTTACAATAAAGTGTAAAACAAAACATTCAAACACTTACCTTAACAGATAATCTGTGGGATTCTAGAGAAAAAAGGTCATAAAGGTGAATAAAACTCTACCATGGGTGGTGACAAACGCGTCTATGTCAGTTTCAACCTAAGTCACCTCATTTGAGAAGACCTGCGAGTTACTTTTCATGCAAGACTGCACGCACACACACACACACACACACACACTCCTGCATGAAGGCTCTTGGGGAAAACGGGAGCTGCGATTAAAATAATAAAAACACATTAACTGTCTCGCCCTGCTAACCTGTTATAATTGAAATATGCGAGACTGTGGAGGGCGGCCAGGAAACCGCAGACGACTCCCCGGAGAGACGGCCTCAGGTTCTGTCATATCTGTAACATGTATAAACTGTAACCTTAGCAGGATACAGGCAGAAGGAAGATATCTTCATCGCCCGCAGGGCAGGCACTCACACACACAGACACACACAGACACACACACACACAGTCTCAGTCTGTCATTTCACAGCTACGGCGATGATTTATGAAAATGTTAATGCAGACAGACAGACATGTAGTGTCACAGATTTGTGTTGATATCCACTAACATGAGTCTCCAGCTGGACCTCCAGAGTTAAATAAACTGAGTCTGGAGGTGGGAGGCTTCACCTCGTGCAACAAGAACACACTACTGTCCTCATGAAAACAGGGATGACCAACAATCCACAAAAACACAACTCATGTAAAGGCTGTAGGGCAGTTTGTTCCAGCCTAAATCAACACTCATGCATCACCCACACATCCAACTTAAGACATCAAAGCACCTGTAAAAGGCGCATGTGGCCAAAAAAACGCACAAATACCACCAGCACCACTCCATTCCCGGTCCGGCAGCCCTTGTGTTCCGGCCTGCGCGGGGAGTGGAGGAGCCATCACCGGGGGGGGGGGGGGGGGGGGACGACTCACAATATTTGTGAACGGAAGAGGGCACCCACATGGATTTTTTTTTTTTTTCGCTTTCACGCACTACTTTATCTTACCCCCCCCCCCCCATCCCCATAAGAAGAAACCTTTCAACCGCTCTTTCAGCGCGTCAAGGTGGACCTGATCTATGAAGACATGAATAGGTGTGTTTACTGAGTAGAAGCTGCATGTTTTGCCCCCTTTGGGCACCGCTACAGACTGGGGTGTTCTACTATGAAACAATTGGCTGGATGTTTTTTTTTTTTTTTTGCAAAATCCAAATTATCGTCGCATCCTTTAAAAAACGTAGTGTGCGTAAAATACAATAAATCGACTTTCTGCTCGGTGCAAACCTTGCCTTACCCCCCCCTCAACCCTCCTACCCCAGCCCGTCCCGTTACCTAGCAGCGACTGGACATAGTTTGGGCAATTCCTCTCGGGGGAGAATACAATGAGAGCAAGATCCCACAAAAAAAAACAACAAAAAAAAAAGTTCTCTCCCCCAGGTAAAATGAGAAATAAGCACCTCCGTTATTTGCTCCAAAGCGAAGCCCGCATCGCAGTAACTCGGTCGCTGCAAATACTCCAAATCCAGCGGTGTGTTGCGGGCACAGTCCCCCCTGTTCCTCCGCGTTATCCTCGGCCGATCGGGGTCTCTGTTTTCCTGCTCGGAGGGCGCATTAGCAGCCGAGGCCATGTTGCGGGGACTGCGAGACCGTTTCCCACTTTATAGTATTTCCCCGAAAGCGTGTAGCGATATCCCAAGGCAACAAAGTTTCACTCTCGGAGATCTTAAACCCGTGGAGTAGGACTTCATACTCCTGTTGGAGACGGCGAGTCAAAGTCTGCGCCTTCCATCCCAACATTTCGTGATCTGGAGGTCTCCACCGCTTTCACCGCATTCACCGTGTCTCTCCAAAACAACGAGTTTCTCTCTCAAAAAGCGAGGTGCGCAAAGTGATTCCCATACACAAGTCGTCGGGCAAGAAACCTGGATGGTCGTATCATTCTGGTGAGATCGATGTGGTCTCCCCTTGGGCCGCGCGTCACGGCCAACTCTGAGATTCAATAGAAAAGCAGAAAAAGATCTCTCTCCACTTGGAGGCAGAGGAGGAGGAGGGGAAACACACACACAAAAAAACAAAAAAAAGAGCCGAGATCCCGCCTCTAGGGCTGTCAGATCGCAGGACTTTCTTGCATCTGATTGGTTCCAGAAGGGCAAAAAATTACTCAGCAAACACGACTATTATTAGCTGCTTAGCAACAGCTCACTAAAGTAGAGAGACCACCCAGGCAGAGAGACCTCATGTGTGCATCTCCAACTTCAGGGGAGGTTCGCTGAGGGCCAAACCCGCTCGGTTGTATTCGGCTATTTTGGTTCCCGTAGTGGTTTGAAAGAAATGTTCCCCTCAGAAGATCCCAAGTCAAGACGCGTAATCTAGACGCAGAAATAAAAGTAACGCAGCGTGTTAAATATTAGTGATGCAATAAAACACTTATGAATCATCTCAATCGACTTAATTATACATTACAGCTTTGTTATGCAGAATCGTTATTGTGCACGATGCTCGCACAGGTAGCTCCAAATAAGTACAGCACCCTCATTTATCACAGATCGGAGACAAACACGACGTTTTACGCATTACTCACGCAACGTTACACTTTGACATCTGACATTCAGCGACACAGACCTAATGTGCTTCTCACAGTGAATATCCTCCAGCAGACTTCACCCAGTTGTCAGAATACATTTTCCACAACAGTAGTTTCTTTACTTTGGCTGGGGATAAGTTAAAAAAAAAAATAATTGCGAGAATCTCTAAAGCAGACCTAAGTTTGTCTGGGTATGTCAGAACCCTCATTAACTCGACATTTTTAAGACAAGAAACAGTTATGAGCCAAAATGAAATGTATGACCCATTAAATATTTTATCGAGCTTATTTCACCTGACGTAAAATACTAAACTTGAAGTAGAAGGTGAAAACTGATACATAGCAATCCACCTTGACAAGATCCAGAAAAGGTTCCCTCAAAATTACCTGGCTGCTCCTTTTTTTTTTTTTTTTTGGCCACGTGGGTGGTCCTCCCGCGCTCTACGTACAGGTTGTCGTAACTGTCACGTGATCATCGTAAAATCGTTAATATTACAGCATCAGCATCGCGTGTTCAGCTGCAAACTCCGGACGCATGCATACATTCTAATCTAACCAACAGCGTCAATGAAATAAATCTGATGCGTCTCTTTCTATTTGTATGAATCTCTTATTATAGAAAAAAAAATGATATTTTTCCTCGGTAAATCTTACATACTTTGCTAAATGTCAACTTTTGCATCTTTTCAGCCTCATCAGCACTTTAAGTTTTCTTTTAAATCAACTGAGGGCAGAAATAACAATATTTCACCACTATCAAATGCTTCTGGTGTGGCGGCTGAAGCCTTTTATTACGGTGGCAAAAAATTTGGGGTGCAATGTCCCCAACGCCTCTCTATAGACCCAGGCCTGTTGTGGAACATGGGAACCAAAGCTGCTGCACCATGTCTATGCATGTGCAGGTTGTTGTAATGGAGGAAACGCTGTAGGACTCCATCAAAGTGCTGTAGGTCATTGTGGAAATTCTTACCTTTGAATACTGTAGCGTAGCGGCTGTAAAGATATAGCAGTAAAAATACTCTGGCAGATTATATTGCAAGCATCTGTTTAAGTAATGAAATATGTCTGCAGATAAGATGCCAAAACACCCTCGACCAACATTACTGTTTCGTTTCTTTCATTTACTACATGTGCTAATATGGATCAGATGGAGAAACTGTTCTCTTTAGGATGTACACCAAGTGGGGAAAAATTTATTGTAAATACGATTCTTTTATTTGATTTAGTAATTGATGGTTTCAGGATTTCAGAATATTGTGAAAGAAGTAAGTGACTCCATGCACTTTTGTAAACTGTTGTAAATTCAGCACTATATAATCTTAATTTCCATTACCATATGGTAATGATTTTATAATTATTCATATATATATATGAATAATTATAACATCATTATATATTATATATACATTATATATATATATATATATATATATATATATATATATATATATATATATATATATATATATATATATATATATACACATATAGTTTTTTTTAGTTTAATTGAAACAAGGGTCTGGCAACTACAGATGAAAAGAAGGCAGTCAGAAACTGCAACATCCCGCGACACCCCTGAATTCAAAATTTTACCCTGACCTATATGTATCTAAAAAGGTTTAGAAGTGAAATTTGACCTTTTATACCAAGGTTGCGATCTAATTTTCATCTCCTTGCCTCCCTGAATGTAACACCCTTTGTTTAGTCTTTCTATCTTATCCAGTTCCTGAGATATTTGCAAAAACATTTTGACCTAGTTTTCTCAAGGTCAAGGTCATCATCTCATTTTCATCCTCTTTGCCGCCCAAGTAATGTGCTTTTTCTTTCATCTTTCTGCAACGGTTGTGAATATATTTGGTGGACAGAGGGACAGACGGACGGACGGATGGCCGAACACACAAGTCCATCTTGGACTACAATCCACTTGAACACAACCCTTACAGCTTTTGGAATGATCTTGCACACACAAACAGCATCAAAAGTATAACTTATTTCTTGGAGTTACCACACCATTAAAGTTACAAGACTTAATGAAGATTTCCAAAAATTAATAATCCTATGAACTTTCTTCTCATGTCACAGTCAGAAAAATCATTAAAAGTTTGCTGTTTGTTACTGTAAATTAGAAATCTTCTCAGCAGCAGCATTTCAGACTGATGAACTTCTTCTGATGAAACTGGGGTGGGGGGGCCAGGAATTGGGGTGGGGGGGCCAGGAAAAGAGATATGGACCGTCTAAACAGACTCATCCGCAGAGCGGGCTCAGTGGTCGGGCTGAGCCTGGACTCTGTGGATATGCTTCTGGAGAGCAGGACCATGTCTAAAATTAAGGCCATCATGAACAACACCAGGCACCCCCTACACACCACCTTCTCCCAGCAGAGAAGCACCTTCAGCGGCAGACTGCTGTCACACAGCGCCTCCACAGAGAGGCTGAGGTCCTCCTTCGTGCCCCGTGCCATCAGGGGGTACAATGACTCTCTCAGGAGGAGCGGGGGGGAGGTGGCGAGGTCAGCACGGGGTTGAAAATCGATTTAATTTAATTTAATTTTATACTGTTATATATATATATATATATAAATTTATTTATTTTTTATACTGTTTTAGATTTTAATTCAATTTTATACTGTTTAGATTTTATTTTATACTGTTTATATTTTAATACTGTAATATTTTTAAATTTTATACTGTTTATATTTTAGTTATAGTTTAGTATATAAGTCCTGTTAGTGCTGCATGTGTCTGTCTGTTAGTGTAATGTATGTCTTGTGGTATGTCCTGTGATGTCAGCTTTTCTCCTGGTGTTTATCCAGTATTATTTGTTATGTAATGCCTGAGCAGTGGATATATGCAATTTCCTCCGGGATTATTAAAGTATCTATCTATCTATCTATCTATCTATCTATCTATCTATCTATCTATCTATCTATCTATCTATCTATCTATCTATCTATCTATCTATCTATCTATCTATCTATCTATCTATCTATCTATCTATCTATCTATCTATCTATCTATCTATCTATCTATCTATCTATCTATCTATCTATCTATCTATCTATCTATCTATCTATCTTCTAGTGCTTCCTGCAAGAAGATTTGGTCCATCTGTAAATGTTGCTTTGCTCATTATCAGTGTTTTCTTGCTTTGCTTCGGTGATGCGTAGGTGCTCTTGACTTTTTTGGAACCTGTGACATCACTGCCACAGGTTCCAAAAAGCACACTTTTAACTACACTGAACAAATCAGGGTTGTGCGATACATTGGCGACACATCCGACGCATACACCCCCTCTTGCCAGGTCAGCTGGGATAGGCTACAGCAATGCCCTTGGTGTCTTCTGTAAACAGAATCGATTATCCAATCAGAGTCAATGTTGAAATAATTTGACTTTCACTCAGCTTTTTAAAATTTTATATCAGCTAACACCATCATTGTATTTTTTTTGTTTTGTTTTGTTGTCAATGCTTATTTGGACTGATCAATGTCTGGATCACTGAATTAATCCTGGGACCTCCCTGATCCACAGGGATTCTTTAATGAGATAATGTGGTGAACTTGCTGGAGGAATTGAAGAAATTGGCCACCGGTCTGGTTATATCTTTTTTCAGCAAATCATCTTCTCACACCACAGATAGGGGCCTTTTCACACATCTTCAGACTGGTATATGGCTAGGAGCCATAGAGTAAAGTGTAAAAATCTTTTTAAGTGCATGTGCTTATTTATGATCTGCAGGTGTATTACAGATCAAAAGAGAAGTGTGACATCACCTTAACATCCTCAACATGCTACACAGCATTAGCATGTAGTTGTTCACTGGAGTTCACTCTTGGGGTGATGCTATTGAAATAGAAACATTGTCTTTTTTTTTTCCACACAAATTATGGCTTAAGAAATAAAATCATTCAAAATGTGAGACCATCAATTACTCATTGTGATGAAACTACCTTAATAACTTTCTGAGAGATGATCTTTAGACCCATCTAGGAAATAAAACTTAAACCCTCTGTGTTTTAGAAAACCATCGCTGTTCATGTGTGTGTGTGTGTGTGTGTGTGTGTGTGTGTGTGTGTGTGTGTGTGTGTGTGCATGTTGTGTGTGTGTGTACAAAGGAATTATTTCATTTCATTTCATTGTGTTAACACCACCCACAAACATGTACTTAAAAGCATCAAAAATATTTGACATGAAAACACCATATTTATTACTCACAATGTAAACAAGAGAGAGAGAGAGAGATTTAATTTGATTTTTAACATGACTTTTATTCATAAAAGCCAAATTACACAATAATCATGTTGACACAAAATCTAAAAGAGATTCACTGAAAGAGGATTTTCAATAGTGCTGTGCGTTTTCTGAACAACATTTATCAAACTAAGAGAGAGAGAGAGAGAGAGAGAGAGAGAGAGAGAGAGAGAGAGAGAGAGAGAGAGAGAGAGAGAGAGAGAGAGAGAGAGAAAATTGGAAATAAATCAGACTGACTGGCTGACCCGATTCAACCCAAACCCACCCAACCTGACCCAACCCTGCTGACTGACCAACCGACTGACCCACCAACTGACTGATGGAGGGAGACAATCCAATCTATCATATAAATTGGATGGAAATAATCTGATTATCGGAAAAAATGTCACAGTCATCATGAAACCTGAAGGCGGTCCACAAACAAAAAAAGTTCAAAGATTTTTTTTTAAAAAGTCCAGTCATTCAACATTAAAGGAGTCATCCTATGTGTGTCTTTCATTTTAGCAGGTCCATTTATTATATTAGTGCACATTTGCTGAGTGGCAATCAGTACAACACATTGTATTGTGCCAATGTCTTCCTTCAATACCTACTGAAGAAGTTAAAAAAACCCAGAAAAAGCTGTGCCTCACCTTGAGAAGACTTCGAACCAGGAATTGTGGAGGTCCCAACTCCACCGATGACACAGGTGCAGGTCAACCTTATATTCTCAAATTAATGAAGGACTGGAATCTGCCCACCAACGGCAATAGAATTTGGGATAAGCAGATCCCCCACACAACCGGAGAAAGCTCTTCTCAATAGGACAGTGATAAGGTCAACACCAAACGACCCCTACATGACAGAGTGCAACTATTCCACCGCCCACTCTATGAACCAAAGAAAAACGAATGGAGGACGATGGGAGCAATAGCGGTGGAGAAGCCATTACCAGCCAACTACCTCAAGAAACACTCAAGAGAGGCCAAGGTACTTGTAATGACTCCGACTTCAACAGACACCTCATGCTCATACTCATATTCTATATCATCATACGAAGTCTGCTAACCAAGATGAATCTGCTGAGCTGGTCACTTAACGCGATTGACAGAATTTTTTCCACCAGACCTGTCGGAACTGGTGAGCACCATTGTCCAGATGGGACTTTTTTGGCTGGCTACATGCTGGACAGCTGGGATACTTTCAAAACTATGTGTCTGGCCCCACTGGATGTGGAGGACATCGAGGATGTGTACATCTTCACCACCATGACAATCGGGATAACAGCACTGGGATTTGGTGTTTTCATGCTGCACCGCAAGCTGAGAAAAATGGGATTACAACAGACCAAAGCACAAGAGGATACCGACCGAGCAGCAGAGGCAACGGCCAGGGTGTATAAGGAGGCTGTGGCCATCATGCTGAATAAAGCCATAGCCAGCATGAGTGACCGGCAAGAGGAGTCCAATGCTCGGCTCAAGGAGGATATCATCCAAAAGCTGGAGAAATGGGGAAAACGTTGGGATGTGAAGGCCAGAAACCGTGATGCTGAAGCCAGTGATTAGGAGTGTGGAAGGCACAGAAAGCAACATCAACTCAGCCACACAAGGCAAGTCTTTCCAACGGCGATTAATAATAAATTTGACCAGAAACAACCCTTGAAAGGAATAACAAAATGAACATTGACAAAATTTGGACTCTTCTCAAGAACTGATAAGGAGGTGTGCAAAGACACATGACTATTGGACCAGAACAAAATAATTGAAATTGATTTGTGACATGCGAAGTATGTACTGGTTGACAATGAGCTGTAATGAGAGAGATGTTGTTGATCTAGGGGCCGGGAACCTTACAAGCCAATGGCTTCTACCCGTCAACCCTTTTTTTCTTTTCGGATGATGTTGCTGATGTCTCAACACTTATGAAAGTAAAATCTGTTGTAATAACATGTCTGGAAAGAAGAAAATAAACTGAATAAATAAATAAATAAAAATAAATACTGTTGTCACAAAGATACCACCTGTTCCCAGACACAATGATGTTGCACCGATGATAATTCACATAGAGAAAAACTTTGTGAAAGAAGCCAAACAAAAGGCATTCCTGACAGCAAAGAAGACACGAATGAATGAATGAATGAGTTCATTTATTTCAAATAGCAAACAAAATAACAATAACAAACAACAATAAATACACCAGAATGCTGTGAACACTAGCCGAAAAAAAGGAGTAGGAAGAAGTGTAAACTTGTTAAAGTCCTACCCCCGTATTCTAAAAAAACAAAAAAAACAAAAAACCTCTTTACTAGATACTTGCTGATGATATTTACAGGAGTAAATCAATCATTTAAACTGCATAGTCATAGAAAGATTAAAATAAAAAAAATAAAAAAGCAAGAACAAAGTAAGTAAAACAGAAGGAGAAAAACAAACCAACAGACAAACAAACAAACAAAATAAAACAGTATAGTGATCAAATGAGGAACATAATCATTAAAGACAAAGAGTAGACCTTTAACTGAAAATGTCTTTTAACTTTTAATTGGGTGCAACAATAGTCCTTCCTCTTTCAAATACCTCCCAAATAGAATCTTTTTGTATGACTTCTTGAACTGGTTGATGTTTGGACTGAGTTGAACCTCCACACTCAGTCTGTTCCACAGTTTCCCTCCATGTACAGAGATACACATGCTTTTCAGTGTTGTTTTAACTGATCGTACTTTTAAGTTGAGCTCTCTTCTTAAGTTGTAATTCCCTTCTCTATCACTGAACATTTTTTTGGATGTTACGTGGCAATGAATTGTTTCTTGCTCCAAACATTATTATTGCAGTTTTATATTAAACAACTTCATGGCAAATGATTTTAGAAACAGTCTGTTGGTGTGCTCCAGATAGCCTACCTTGTTAACTATTCTAATAGCTCTTTTTTGTAAAATGCATAATGGTTTCGAGTTACCTTTGTAGGTGTTACCCCAAATCTCTGCACAATAATTTAGATAGGGTAGTACAAGTGAACAACCTAAGATGTATAGTGATTTATGGTCCATTTTGTTTTACCCAGAACTGCAATACAACGTGCAAGCTTTGTTCTTATGTGACTTATCTCGGGTTTCCAGCAGATTTTGTGGTCAGTAGTATGCCCAGAAATTTGTTTTCATAAACTCTTTCGATTTTAAACATCATCTACCATGATCTGCAGTTTCAGCTGCTGAATACAGAAAGAAAATGGGTTATGGAGAAGTCTCTCATTACCTTCAGAAACTCAAGAACGAGCAACGTCAAGAAAAGAAATGTGTAGGAGAAGAAAGTGGACTGTTGAGTCACATTTTGTAATAACAGTGCATTTTGTAATAAATGGTCCAAAATGTAATAACGTTCTCATTTCATTTTGTAATAAAGCCGCATTTTGTAATAAATTTTGCCGCATTTTGTAATAACTTATGACATTTTTGACGTTTATTACAAAATGCACCGTTATTACAAAATGCAGCTCAACAAGGACCAATACCTGACAGAGGACAGACAAAAAAGTTCTAAAACAATCTAGAGAAGAGTATAAAAAGCTGCAAGCTGAGGTCAAGAAGATCCCTGGTTTAGGAAAAAAGACAAAACACATCTTTCAGGAAAAACTCTATGAAGCCATGAAGAACCTGGAGAGTGACATTAGGATATATGAGACAGGCAAGAAGCTCTACATGGCAAGCCTGTTGAAGAACACATACTACGCTCATGAGTTTATCAACATGCCTGCCTGACCTGTGTGTATGTTGGTTCAACATCCGGGGTCTTAACTGTCTGACATGGGAAAGGACTTTGTTTCTCCTCATTGGAATGTTTCAAACCCTTTACACTCCAACTTACAAATCTAAGGTTGTAACTCAATAGATGTTTCATCAAAGAAATAAGAGCAGAGGTGAGTGTACTGTAATCACCAACCACATAGGGATTTGCAACCATCTACTCAACAAAGTGGTTAATAATATGACTTTGATTCAACGTAAACAGAAGCTAACCAACAACTAACGCGAGTGAAAAGAAGCCAGCAAATGCTTCATTTTACCCTGCCCTTACATCTACATTATATTTGTTTTCCACCCAACCAGTCAAGACGGATGGTCACCCTCCAGAGTCTGTGTCCTGCCCAGAGTTTTTTCCTCAATGAGAGAGATTTTTCAACACCACTGTTGTTTATGCTTGCTCTGGAGGGTTCTGTTGTGTTTCTCTGTCTGTAAATGGCTTCAAAATCTGTTGATGCGATTAAGTGCTTTATAAATGAAAGTTGGAAGTAGGAAGTTATAGCATCAGCAAATATCTACACCTTCGAGAAAAGACTCAACAAGTGTTGGAAAGGTTAACTGATGAAGACTGACTACAGAACGGAGTTTGTGACCTTCAACAGAAACAAGTGGCATTTGTGGATACGCAAGTCGCCAACTGTCAAGATATGTGATGTCAACTCGTCTGAGATTAACAACGGAACAGAAGACAGGCTGCACCTATAGGCCACATCTATGAGGCCTAAGCGCAGTATTCAACTTGTGAACGTTTTTCTCGACTGTCCAGTGTAGACTGTGTTAAATTCAATTTAGATTCCAATACTGTATTTGAAAATTACAAGTGAGTCTCAGTGATTTTATTATTGACCACTTTTGTTAGTTTGGTTTTATTTTGGCAGTATATCTAAGAGATGTTAACTGATTTAGATCTTGATTTTGCTTAATTTTTAAAGTGTTTATTTTGGTCTAGCCCACCATGACACCATTGGGGGCGATATACCCGCACTTAAAAACACATATGGGTATGAATGTTGCTGACAAAATACACAACAGTTTTTTAAATTGTTATTAACAGAAATTCTCAGTCTTTCTTTCATTTGGACTCTACTGAAGGACATCTCTGTTCAGTCTGGGATCATAATTGACATTTTACCTCAAAATTAAATGCTTCAGATGATCTGTCTTTGCTGTTACCTTATTGGTGCATCTCCCTGTTGTGTTTCTGTCCCAGGTGGGCTGTGTTGCGTCAAACTGGCCGTGTTATATAATATTGGCAATCACTATTGGATGTTACTGTAAAAACAAATTTGACAAAAGTGAATAGTTGTGTCCTGTGTGTGTGTGGCTCAAATTTTCTCCCTAGAAAAACCTCCCTCTTGGTGCACCTCCACAGGATTCCCACTTGGAAACCCCATGCAGGCACCATTTCCAATATTTATGCCAAGTCATAAAAGTATCCTGTTCTCCTCCATCTTGACCCAACTGCTGGTCCCCCCCCCCCCCAGACCCATCATGGCTGCCTGTGAAGCAGTACGGGTTGAGTGCATGGCGAGAGCCTGCTAGGATGTTTATGTTCCAGCTCAAGGTTATCTTCAAGAAGACACAGAGCTGTTTGACAGCTTGCAGTGCAGCCTGGCCTCTGTTTACCTCTCCCAGTTTCCGACTGGCTTTGTATGCACAATCTGAGCAACTGAGAGAGGATCCAAGAGTAAAGTTTCATTGCTCTTCATCGAACAGCAATGCAGAGAAGTGCACAACATCATACAGAAAATTCTTGTGTCTGACAGGCTTAATCAGAATAGGTAAACTCTCCACAGAGAAAACACAGCCCTGGTTCATTTAAAATTCATGTTTGAAATAATTCATAATGATTTTACATGTCTTGGTCTGAGAGAGCATTTTCATATAACAGGGGAATGTACTGAGAGAGCATGAGCATAATAATTTTACATCTTTTCTAAGAGTTGTATATCTGTTTTGCCCGGTGTTGTGTATATATGTGTTTCTCATTCTCTCACATACCAAATTTATTGATACGTTTAACACAAAGCAAGTAAATGGGATGTGTGTTTTTCTTTTTTATATCTGAGAGCAGCTGAGCATATTTGGACTTTTACTTTGAAATTTGGGGAAGATAATGTTTTGAGCTGGCTGATATTCAGAAATGGCTTGAGAACTTGCAATTTTTTAGAGTGAACTCAACCCCAGATGTTAACAGGAAATGTTTGCTTCTCTGAATATACTGTATACACATGGCCTCAGAAAATCAGAAATTTAATACAAAAGTGATTCTTAGGCTTAGCAGAAAGAAAGGATTCAGAAGATGCAGTCAAAAAGATGGTGGGTGCTGCTCCTCAAACAATTAATTTTTTTTTACAAATTATGCAACAAATGAAGGGAAAAGTTCACTCACAATAAAATACATTTGGGATCAATTCTAACATCTGCACACACTCAAGGTTCACTCTCTCGCACTTATACTGAGGTGACTCTCAGCTGGAGTCCGGCTGGAAAAAATGACACACTTAAAGGTAAGAGCCTCTATAAGCCGTCCAGACCTCCTGTTCAGTTTGCAGGAACTGTTACCTTCCTCAATGGAATATAGGCTCATAAATAAGCAGCATCAGCCTTCATTAAGAGAAATTATTCCAGCAGTGCAGAGCACAGATGCATGCCTTTGTGCTCTTAAATGCATCTACAAAATATTTCCCACATAATATTAATGCTCCTGATTTAATTGTCCATTTATTTTTACTGTCTGGAGTCATACAAAGTCGTTATCCGTGGAATTCCAGTAACTGCTCCTCTGGATGGGTGTTTACAGTAATTGTGTTAGGAGAGAATGGTATTAAGGAGTGCCTAGAGCTCATAGCTATTCTTGGACTCGCTTGGTACATGAATAAATCTGTAATTAAAGTCTGTTATGTCGATTTAATGGCTTGCTTGTAGAATACGAAGTGCACTTTTACATTCAATATCCACCCACGTGTGATATTTTGAGTTACTCATCTGTGAAAAAGTGCTATGAAACAGCTATTAACCTAAGACAGAGATCGTAGCAAATAAAAAGCACTTTCTTTCCCAGACAGCATGTGACTCTCATTAGAGAGATTTGGATGTTCTTAAAATTTTAATTGAGATTGTATTTGCTTCAGTTGGAATTTGGGCCTCTGGACAAAATGATAATATTCAAGGGAGCAACAATGGATCCTGGATTGTTTTCATCAATTCAAGATGTGAAAAAGATTTTAAGGGTATATCAATCTTGAATTGTCAGAGCTCTTATTAGTTTTTAAAACCCCAACATAAAAAATGGGATATAGCTGGCAGCAGGTCCATGAGTCCCTTTCTAATCTTTTTGGATCCGGCACCTATTTGAACAACTATACACAATACAACTGCATATCAGTTCATTTAACTTTGGACATATACTGTATTAACCAGGATTATCGTAGACCAATTTTATATATGTGTTTTTCCAAGATAACCCAAGGAGTGCCTTTTTTTCCAGAATATATCTCCTAAATTAAGCAGGAAAAGTGGTTTTGGTTTTCATTTCTTTCCAAGATTTATTTTGTAATTTGTTTTTATTTTTCATGAAAAAATATTTTGATATGACTGTATGTTGGTGATCTTCTCCATAGAATATATCCAGAACGGTACACTGCAGACTACTGTGTGCTTTTCAGTGGAATGGAAGATATAGTACCAATGTGCTTCAGTGTGCCGCTGCATCAGTGCATCACATGTCATTTTGTATGACTTTTACTAATTACCGATCACAAGTTGTGCATATGCATAAGGCTTTAATAAAATAAAAAGCAATGGAATTGAAATTAATAAAATCAGAAAGTGGGAAAAATACTTCCCATTCATTTCAGTATCATTACTTGAGACATTGTGCAGACCTGTATGTGTTGAAAGCGGCCAAACCAATGTGTCTGCATCAACTCTCTTTTGGCTCATCAACACCAAGCTGTCACAGCCATCATCTGCTGGTTATACTCCACACAACCATGAGGTCATAGCGTAAGTGTCCAATTAGCCCAAACACCATTCATTCTGCAGCATTTTAGGAGATAACAGAAGCAGGATGAGGAGGGGAATTTATAAGAGCATCTTTGAATGCAGGGTCATGAGATTATCCATCTTTGTTCATGCCATCTTACTGTTTCTGATGGATGTTTGTGGTCTATTTGTTTAGAAGACAGTAGTCACTTTTACTAATTCCTGCGTGTTTTGTCTAAAATCTGTTTTTTGTATTCATGGCTGGTGACAATATTCCTGCATAATTCTTGCCAATAATTCAGGAGGAGGATTCTCGCCCTCACAGGTCAACCAGTCTTGTAAATATTCAGCTGTAATCTCTGCCGAACACTTGACACTACTATGCAAGTGTACATGTTTACATGACTGTAAATAGGTGAGATTGACAAAACAGGGATTAAAGAGGAATTGGAGACAGAGAGAAAGTCAGTATTCAAGGAAAAACAGTGCCATTTCTTGACATTTCCAAATTGAACGACTGAATGTAAACACAGCTGGATGTGATAGAAGAGCAGTTATTGGCTACATTTTAATTATTGCTTTGACTTTCCATAGACTGCCAAGGACTGTTATGTATACACAGAATGTGCCGTTGATAGTTTAGGTGGATCTAGCTAAGTTTCTTTGCAGAGAAGGTGCTAGCCTAGAGGTTTTGGGCTCAGAGGTGTCACTCTCCTGGTGCTCTGTGGGCATTTGTTGCAACTGTCTGAGAAGCGATAAGTGGTTTATGGAAATAGAAAGCATCTCTATTTAAATCTGTGTCATCCTGTTTGCATGTTTAGATATGTAGGTATCATATTAACACACACTGACCACCACCAGTCTACAGAAATATGTCAAACAACCTCACACACTTGCTAGTGTACAGATTTTCAGTGAAAGTCTTTGCTTTGGGGAGAATGGCACAGTGGAAGTTTGCCCACGGTTTTATCAGCTGTGAGGGACATGATGACAGAGAGCGTAGACCCAGAACAATTCAGAAATGAAGTTGAGGCCTTTTGTGACTTTTGTGAATTACAGAGTCATCCCTGCACATCATAACACTTTAATTTGAACTTGGAGCCATACGGAGCCGCCCTGATCTGACGCTGTGCAGCTGTATGTGCAAACTGGCTTTAAAAGCTGAACTTGACAAACATTATAAGACATTTGGTCAAATTCAACCAAGACAAATGGTTTCCTCTAAAACATCTGGATGTTTAAATACACGCGTCAACCATGAGCTGAGTTCTTTTGCAATCATGTTCTTTGGAAAATAGCAGAATTTGCCAATGGGTTGGCTCACCAAAACAAGAAAAATGGTTGCGTGATAATTAATGGGGTCTGGACTGAGCTGTAAACTAAACAAAACGACATGAGTGAATAATGGCTATGTATGCTCCTGTGTGTGAATGCATGTTGCAGCTGAATGGGATATTTATGCAGGAAATACAACAATAATAGCATTGCTAGTTTTCAACTGATACCAAAACTATGTGTTGGTTTAAGGGAGTACATCAGTTCTAAACCTGGATATCATGAAAGAAAAACAAACAAATCTGCAATTTATTTACTTCTTTTGGAGCATTGTATCACATGGCCAGCTGGGGTTAGGGTCGGAATTTATTTTTTCACATATAAAGAACTTCTCCTGCATGAGATTCAAGGTAAATTTGAATTTTTGAACTTGGAGCTCTTGTATTTCTCATAGTAGTGATTCAACCGAATGTAACCTGATCATTAATGTATTTTCCTGTTCATCATCAATGACAGTCCCTTAAACTTGTTTTAACTGGACTGATGTTCAGTTTATGAGAAGATCTTCTATCGGCTGCACTTTTCAACAAAGAAACTCTGAACAAGAATTTGTATGGAGTATTTGATATTGATTAAGAACTTTTTAAATATGAAAGGATCCGTTTTGTGATTTGACATTTTTTCCAATGTACAGTGCGTCCTCGTGCATTTGCGCATCAACGCTCGCGACTTCATCTCATCGCGGATTCTTGGTAGGCAGTCACATGATACGGAACGCGCAATCTATTGGCATCATGAAGTGCGCTATGTTCAGTGACTGACTGTACATCTATCTCGGAATTTTGTTAACCGCGTGTGGTTCCTGGAACGCATTACCCATGAGGAACGAGGGCGCACTGTATTTCATTGTCTCCCTTGCATCTTGTCCCTTTTCCGACTGTCAACATGGGATGGCCGTTCTTTCCTGACTTCTGGCAGCTGAAGTTTTTCCACACCAGACGACAATCTGCAAATCAGTTGTAACTTAAAATCCATTTCCATCTGCTCATCACCAAGTTGTTCCAAAAGATCTGATGACAGTCACTGTTTCTGCCACTGCTGTAAAGTTGTGCTGATGTTTTAATTTTGCTGGTTATTAACTATTGATTCCCGTGCCCAGGATCATCAGTGTCAATGTCCATGACTTACAACATCATCCCGCAGATCAGAGACAAATCACAGGTAAAATTGCGCTCTCCTCTTAAGTGTGAGAAGAGCTGAAGATTGATAATGATTAAATTTTGCATAACAGCAATAAAAATGACAACATTCTCCACAAAAATTAGAGGAACTCACTTTGCTGGCAGTCAGTAACACAAACAGAAGAGGAAGGGCTAAAGAAGGTGTCTCCATGCAACAACAGGTAGTCCTAAACTTATGAACATTCGACTTATGCGCTTTAAAAACTGATCAAGATTTCCTTGAAAAGTTCTCCTCCTCCTCCTCCTCCTCCTTCTTTTTCTTCTTTTTCTTCTTCTTCTTCTTCCCCCAGAATTAAATTGTAAGAAGAATTTTTTTTCTCCTTATAAGTAACGTAAACTAATTGGAATTCAGAACAATTGCGCTAATTACGAGTGATTCTAGATATTTGACCTGTACGTAGATATTTTAAAATTATTTTATTTTTTAATTCTTATTTATTATACAATAACATGGTATTATGTGTTTCAATGGGTTACCAGTGATTTTGAGTCCAATATACTGTATGTGGACAGACTTTACTTCAAGTGAAGTCATGTAAACTGTTATTTACTTTTTATTATTATTTTCCTCTGAACCCCAAGGATAAATTAGGCTGCATTTAGACCTCATGCAAATCAGATTCCAATCAGATTCCCTTTCATATCCAATTTTTAGGGCTTTACTGTCCACACTGCTTTTAGCAAGACTCCAATCTGGATAGGCTAAAAATTGGATTTTGGCAACTAGTCTGAATGCAGCCTTAATTCAGCAGAGGCAGAGATGTAAAAGTTACCGTACTATAGTATTTTATTTTATTTATGTGTTGTTTTTATTGTTTCTAGCAAGTCTTAGGGAATAGTATTTTCGTATTTAGAGCAGTAATGGAATTTAAATGACATCTGAATAAAGGAAATAGTTTCATTCCATCATTGTTTTTAGTTTGTGGGGGTTTTTTTGGAGGTAGTGGGATCATCCCAGACCAGCTCATGCATGACTTTAAAAGAAATCCAGAAAACACAGTGGCGCACACCTACACACACACACACACACACACACACACACACACACACACACACACACACACACACACACACACACACACACACACACACACACACACACACACACACACACACACACATACACTTAAAAAACAAAATATTTGCACACACACAGGGACAATCACGCATGCCTGACATACCACAACATCTCTCAAACAAATACATGAGTCATTCAAACTGTCCACCGCTGACAACTGATCAGAGACTGCCCTCACACACAAATCAAACAGACACACTCTGATTCCCTCATGATTCAGCTGACCTTTGACCTTAGGTGAAGGGGGTTGTTGTCGTACGGTATGGGTTCATTCTCTGTGCCTGAAGTCATTTCCTGCCGCAGTGACTGTGAGGGGTGAAAGGGGCGACATTGGTTGACCTCAAATGGAGGCACAGTGGGGGGCCTGGTCATATCGGATGTTACCTGCATGGCAGGACAGCACAATATTGTGTAAAAAAAGAGAAAAAAGAAAAATATATGGATAAGAAGCCAATTTTTTCTATTCTTCATGGTGTAATTTTTCTTTTTAAATAAAGATATTCTACATAGCCTCAGATGGTTCATCTTAATTTTATCAACCAAGACAAAGATGTGTCTGTCTCCTTATAAGAGGATGGCATTGTGGGTAATATTGCCATTCAGGTTTTTCTCTTGTACTTTGTTGCCCTAAGTAAACAAGTAATATGAGCAGACTCATGCAAGCATCACAAATGCCACACTGATGGCATTAACCATTGCCCTGAGTGACATATTCTAATAAACAGAACCTTTTATATGACAGAAACAAAATGCCTTTTGTTTGCAGTTTAGACCAGAATGAGAGTCTGTGTTTATTGATGTAAAGGAGACAAAAAAGAGGCCAGCAAATGACAAATCTGTTCTGAGTAGCATTTGTAAACAAGACAAACATAATCACCATCTCCGGAGCCACATCTGGCTCTGGTCGAGCTGAGCCTGGGCTTTGATTGAGGGGCCCGCCAGGCTCCATTGTTTCCTCGGAGTTGCAGCTTGTCACAGGAGAAAAACAAAATGGGTGAAATGTAAAACATCGCCACAGTATGGAACAAATGCTTGAATTCAGGAAAAGCATGATCACCTGTCAAAATGCTATGTCTAAACATTATCATGTTCGCATTACATTTAATATGTAATGGGCAATAAAACGCCTGAGGCTGTTGGCAAGGAGTTAATCGTCGTTTTCAGTTTCCTTTGGATTCAAACATTCGTGTCAAGTTCAGGGTTGCTCTTGCGGTTTCACCTGTAGATCATTACTGTGATGTCAGAGATGCAATCAAACTGAGGTGAAGAGATTATTTACATTTTTGGGGACATTGCTGGTTCATATCATTTGTTGAAAGATTGATGCGGAAGCATTGTTAACTTCAGCTATATAACTAATTGTAAAGCACAATGTGATGAGATCACATGTCCCCCATGACTACTTGACTAAGAGGTTAAATAAAAAGAAAACAGGCTTTTTTTTTTTAAGGTTCCATCATTTCTGCCCAATCAGGAGTTCCAGTTATCGCAACCCCTGTGAGGATATTAACACCCTCAATACTGTGAAGGTGACATGTGTCAATGAGTTTTAGCAGGCACTTTTTATTCAAGATTGCCGTGACTTGGACAGATGAGAATTTCCATAAAGATAGTTAAAACCAATACCAACAGGAATTTGTTTTTGACTGTCTACACTTCACATCAAAAAAGCAGATGGAAAGCTGTGCTTAATTCCAGAAGCATGAACTTCAGAACACTTGAGGTGCTAGTGACCACTGCCCATTTCTTTTTTTAGCCATACCACTAACGTTGTTAAAAGGAAAGGGATTACAATGTCTGTCCTCTAGTTGGTTGACTGGTTGGTCATCAGTCCAACACCTGTCCAGACTGAAATGTCCCAGTTCTTGGATTTCACCGAATTTTATGCATCATGTTCCTCTGATGATCAATTACAGTGACTTAGAACCACCTGTGCTTCTGATAAAGAAAAATTCACTGTTTCTCAAATTATATAATTGGTTTAGCAGGAAATTTCCACAATGGAGACATTCTAACAACTCTCCTAGTCCTCTAACTTTTCCCTTGTAACACCAGCAGTCCAGAACTGTTGCTTATGATGTAATACCTGAACACCTACAACATGAATTGGCATGGTAAAGATATTTGTGGTGTCCACATGATGTATCTTTGTGGCTATTGGAGTGAATTCTGTGAATTGTGAGTAGCACATTTGTGATGGAATTTGAGTCTGTTCTTCAAGCACTATAATTTTGTTAGATTTTTATTCTGTCAGTATAATGCTAAATTCCCACAAAGCTGTCCCCAATCAGGGTTACTGTATGTTATAGCAAATATTTAGATGCTTTCATAATAAACCTATGCAGTGAATGTGTTAGACACTTTGAATTATTTTTCTTTAAATTAAATTATTAATTTTATTATTCCTGCTTTACATCAAAATGCTCTCATAAAGATTCTGTGCATGCTAGCAAGCTAACATGATGGGACGGTTTATTCATTCATTCATTCATTCATCTTCCAACCCGCTTAATCCGCTAACGCAGGTCGCGGGGGTACGGTTTATATGCATGTAAATCAAATGTTTTAACTTGTTTTGAAATTTGCTACCATTCTCCTCAATTTCATTGAATCAAAGGGGAGCAGTTGGAATCTGTGGTGGCGTGACTGTGGAGGAGGTGGTGGTGCAACAACACAACCACAAAGCATCTGTGGAGAGAAGAGCATACTCTGTAGTGGCATGTTCGTACCATGACTCACAGAGAGACAGTAGTAACGTTTGGAGTTTTATTATCTTCTATTACTTTTCAGAGGTGGTTGCGCTGAACAACCACCACAAAGCCTTTTAAAGAGAACTGGAACAGAACCATTTAAACATCTCACAATAGGAAAAAAGAAACCCCAACAAATGTCAAATTCTGCTTCTGGCTTCTATTTAACAGACAGCCTGAAGCCACAGTATGTATACAGAGCTGTGTAATAGCTCTCCAGATCTGTACGTAAAAACTATTGTTCTCTCAGGAGACAGCCTCAAACATGCCCCGGGGGTATCGTCCCTTTCTTCTTTTTGTAGGCACGGCCTTAATTCATGGAGACAAACCACACCATCATTATATTTAACAGAGTATCATAAACATTCCTGCTTTCTGGAAGTTAAAAAAAAAAGTGAATCTGTCTGGGTAAATGGATGGGTGGGTAAATACTTGGACGTGACCTTTCAGCACAAATGCATACACTGGTCTCCTATGCAGGCACACCTGTATGAATCACCCACAGAATAAATCACCTAGAACCTTGTCCTGAAAAACAGTTCTCTCCTTCACTGTGTTAAGAGAATTCTATAAAACATAGACATAGCAACTGTCGCAGCATGAATCATCTGCAGCTGATGTATTTTTTTATTTTTGACTGTAGTGCCTAAGACAATTCCATTGTAGATCAACTCCAAATGGGAAAAAAAAAGGGAATCAGGAATAAAAAGCATTTTAAACAAGGATTTAATTCATTCAATGCTTAGTGATTTGCAAGAGCGTCAATGGTTTTTGTCACCTTTAACATACATGTAGTTAATACAGGCCTGCTTTTTTTAAATAGTGAAATCAAAAGAGTGTTGAAAACAGTGCCAACAGTGAGTTTGAATATATTTACAAGACATGAAATTAGTTATTTCATTTTTATGGTCCATGACACCCACAGTCTGCATCAGTTTAGGTGACAATTTATTGTAAAAAAAAACCCCAAAAAACTCTGCTCCTCCGAAAATACAGCACCACGCACCGCTAAGAGCTGATCATTTACCGTAAAATTGGATAAAAGGATGTCTAATTCAATTTCAACAAAATGGAACATCAAAGTATTTAATGCAGTGTTATTGTTGCATTAGTTTGTACAGGTGTAGGTCATAAACTGTAGACATGAGCTTAGCAATGTCAGCTTAATGTGAGATGATTTTGCTAATGATCATGAACTAGTTGAGTATACAACAGCACCCATGCAGACATCTCCATGGGTTACTGCAGTAAAGATGAGGCCCCGAAGGAAGACCGTATGCTTGTGAGTGGATGACTGTAATTATGTTTTAAACAAGTGTGTAGATGTGAATGTGTGGATTCATACAGTATGTGTGTGTGTGTGTGTGTGTGTGTGTGTGTGTGTGTGTGTGTGTGTGTGTGTGTGTGTGTGTGTATGTCACATTTTGCCCTCTTTTGTCCATTCATCCTTCACCTTTTATCTAAACTTATCACAACCAAATAAAAAAAGGCCACTGCATAAAATTAAGACATTTTGCATTGCTGTGGAAACCAGCACCTTTAGCAGAACTGCATATTTGCCGGACTCTTGATTAAAAAAGTATGTTGCATAGGTGACTGAGAAAAAACACATAATTCATACATCAGTTGCTGGCTGCAGACACTTTCATCCTCATGGTTTTTATGTGCATGTCAGATGAATTGATCAATCAAGCCACTGATTGATATGATGTATGTACATGAGTCTATACAATAATGTGTTTCAAGTCTATTGGTCTAATTACAGAGTTAATCCACGACTGACATCATGTATTTGTGTGTGTGTGTGTGTGTGTGTGTGTGTGCGCACGCGCGTGTGCGTGCATGTGTGTGTGTACGTGTGTGTGGTGTACTTCTACAAACATAATAAGCGGATGAACCTTAAATTCAACCATTGCAGCTAGCTAATTGTGGTAATGCATTTTAATAAATACACAACATTCAATGTTGTGTAGTAATTTTGTGCATACATGTGTCATGTACATCACACATACAAAGACACATACATGACTTGAATTTTATCTATTTCTTTAAATTTGTATTTGTAAATTTGCAATCATGCAGCTTCACGTTGTGCTTGCAGAGATGTGCCCTGTGAGATTTGAAAGAGGATAGTCTACACAGATGATCATCCTGATTGACTCCATAAAGACTGTTGAATGTTTACTGCATGAAGATCTGTAGTTGGACATCATCCTGTAGGCTCGTTGCCACATAAAGATGATCGACTCCTGGTCTGTTTTCATGCAATTAACCAGTTTATATTAGTGAAACTTAAGTTACTGGTTGTAATAAACAAAACTTATCTGAAGGTAAATCATAAAACACATTGTGTGGGCTGGCTAATTTCTTTTCAAATAACAGTAATCTCTTCACTGTAGACCAAATAGGCCTGTCTTTGCTTCCTTATTCCATGGACAAGAGCTGCTGACTCATTCAATCTCATACACAAGCAAAGGCAAACATTCCCTTTATTGTGCATGTTTCTCACTTTCTCCTTATTTTATTTCCCCCCTTCCTCTGTGAGCCCAGGAAGAACACGCTGATACACCCCGGAACACGCCTGGAGGTCTTGAGACCACACACAGAGCAGTGCTGTGACTTTCTTTTCCGTCCAGCTTTCTTTCCCTCACTCCAAGTTTTATATGGTGACTCATTTTCTTTCTGTCACTCACTTTTCTATATGTGTCTCTCTCTCTCTTCCTCTCTTTTCATATCTCATCCGCTGTTGGCGTAGATTGACCGAGACAGAGCGGAGGTTGTGAGTCCAATGTTCCATGTCTCTATCTACACTCTGACAGTGTGCTCTGTCTCTGTATGTTTGGATGTGTTGATGTGAACTGTACAGAGGATGGTCATGTAGTATGATATTTATGCCAGTGAGACCACCCAGCCAGCCAGGCTAAGTCATGGGTAGTTAAGGCTTTATTTTTCAACGCCTCTGCTGTTCCCAGGGCCCCACAGCTGAATGAGATTAATCCCTCTCTGTCACTAGTAGACGATGTTGGATTATAGCACAGTTTGGATAGTCATCAGTTGAGTAATATCCAGGTGAAAGACAGGATGTGCAAACAGGATGTGCCTTTTGAATTAATTAAGCATGCAGACAGAGAGGCGTGAGTCACATGAGGTTTGATTTGTGATTTGGAAGGTTGAGGTAACAAGAAGCAACATGTAAAGAACTAAAAATCTTAATGTGTCTGTTGGAGTATTCATTTATTCATTCATTGGCACTTGACTAGAATATATCATTAGAACTAAAAATATATGTGCAGTATATTTACTTCTAATGAGACATTCTGAGTGAGGAAAACTAATACAATATTCCCTAATTTCAGCTTCTTCATGGCATCAGAGATGAGTTCTCACACGTCAGTCATAAATCACATGAAGACAAAGAACCACCTGGGTGGGAATCCATAACATAAAAGTCACTGCTTATCAAGGTGATTAGTGACTTTTTATGTGAGTGGAAAAAGTTCATTTGACTTCTATGAGGAGACATAAAGGCAGAAACAGTCTTGATGCAGTCATTGATAGAGTGAATGAGGAGGTCTGAGCAACGCGTTGGGTGGCACCATATGTGAGCTGGGACCTGTAGTGTCTCAAGACCACACACAGACAGATGGACAGAGAGAGGGAGAGATGGATGAAATGAAGAGAAATATAAAAATGTGACGAAAATGAGAAGAGGTGAATCAGGGAAAGCCGTTAACACCTAATATTATGTCACTGAATATTACGTCTGTAACTCATCCTTATAACCGTCCACTGCTTCTATACAATTTAAAAATTGTTTTAGAAGAACACTTTTTCTGAAGTAAATTAAGGGGCTTCTTCAAACCTCAGCATCTTATTGGGCTTTCATTATTTTTTACATCAAACTAGAACAATTTACAACATATGATTTGCTTGAGGTACTAGTATTATAAAGTCATGGTGCTCATGTTGTCTCTTGTGATTTTCCATTTAGGGTGCAGAATCAGTCTGTATCATCACATCACTTTTCAAATGGTTAGCGTCTACAATATAAAAAATACCAGCGTACACACCATAATGGACCATAATGTACAAGCATGTCATATAGATGTAGTAAATTGACTGAAATAGGTTACATAGTAAAAGTTCTAACTAAGGCTGTCACTTTAATGCGTTCATTAGATTAATTAACGACGCTGCAAATTAACGCGCTATAAAAATTAACGCAATTAATCGCGAGTGGCAAGTCAATGCGCAAGCATTTTAAATTTGGCCCATTGAGGGACCCGTAGGCTATTTATAAAAAGAAAAAAGACGGGACTATCAACAAAAACGCAGTGATTTTGTGCTGTAGACGCCTCCGTCAGTCTGCCGCAGGGCAGCTGTGGCTACACACGTAGTCACCATCACCAAGTATGAATGAGGAGTGAATGAATAATGGATCCAATGTAAAGTCTCCTTGAGTGTCCAGAAAAGCGCTATATAATTATATAACTATAGAATTCAAATTCTTTATTTGGTTAAATAAAGTTAAATAAAATAAATAAAATTCAGAAATAAAATAAGGCTGAGTCTCAAATAGGCACATAAGCAGACTCTCAATCAAAATGAATACTAAAGCTGACTCAATACAGTAATTCAAAATGAATAGTATAACATTTCTCTAAATAAGGCAATATCAATAGTAAGATGCCAACAGGCCAGTGGTTCTTAACCTTGTTGGAGGTACTGAACCCTGTCGGTTTCCTATGCTCACTCACCAAAACCTTCTTTAGTAAAAAAAAAAAAAAGTTTTTTCAAATTTATGACATAAGTATATGTTTTACTGGTGTATTTAATGAATTGTGCATTAATGTCACCTTTTTTAAAGAACAAAACCTAGACAGTGCATAAACTCACATGAAATTACCTACCAGCAAATCACAAAAACTTGAAAATTGACCTTGACCTAGTTTTCTCAAGGTCTAGGTCACCATCTCCTTTACATACCCTTTAGAGTAATGTGCTTTTTGTTTCATCTTTCTATCTGCAACGGTTGCGAAGATATTTGGTGGACGAACTAACGGACGGATGGACGAACGGACAACAATTACAATACATCACAGCTTTGAAGCGGGATGTAATAATAGAAAAGATATTGTAAAAAATAAACATCTTTCTTGTCTGCTCCTCCTCTGTGCCTCCTTGGCGCTTTCTTCCTGATTTCGCTCTAAAGATTTTCCAGCTTTCACCCTTGTATTAAAGAGAATGCATTGCAGCCATGAAGGAGAAAGCAATGTGAGGCAAATGGGCCATAGGCACGGCTTGGCCTGGCTCTGAAGATCCCCGTGGACTGCAGATGGTGAATGTGTATTCACTACATGCATGGATGCAACCCTAAGTGGGACTGCTGCCCACTGGATAACATCCCATAACACACTGACATACGAATGCACAGATACCTATTCATGAAATTGTAAAGGCATATACAAAGGTGACCATTCAAGTTTCATACTAAAAATGTTTTTTCATATATGAATAACAAACATATGTATACATTTCTCTTCACACATGACTCCAGGAAACAAAATTCCTCTAATCAAGACAGCAACGTATTGTCTGCACATTGCCCTTGAAGGAACCGAACTACTACAGACACCGCACAGTCCCCCAATCCTGATTGTGGGCTAGGGAGCACAGGGGAACATAATTGCATGCTTAAACGCCTGAGAAACGGACGTCCAGTTTTGCTGAGTTGGTGTGTTTTCTGTGGCCTCATTGTTGGGACGTGCAGTCATGCAGCTCTTTGAGTCCCTGTCGGTGTTAATGTTGGGTTAGGGTTGGTTCAGAAGAGGAGGAAGAGGGGGAAATATTGTCTAGCGGCCAGATTTGTTCATTCCAAAACCGAGCTCTTTGTCCACTTCAACATGCCTGACAGGAGGAGGATCACTGTGACGATAATGGAGCAAAACTCAGACCGGAACCAGAGGCTCATCCTTCTTTTTAGTGTGTTTCTATGCCAGTGTCCAACACTGTTGCTGTAATGTAATCACAGGTTTTAAAGGGTCTGTGAAGCCTTTTATAGAAATAAAACTACATAAACACAAGAATGCACACATTGTATACACATGCACGCCATAACCAGTTACATTTTCTGGTTGATGTACTGAGCATGGCCGAACAAAAGGCTCCTCTACGAGCTGGCAGCGTAATGAGGTCTGGTTTGATCATAAATATGTTGCTTTACAGAGTTTTCCATCTCACTGCAGCACAAAAGGGACAAGCCATCAAATTCAGGTCATCAGAGGCTTCTACGTTGTAAATCAACTCACTGAGCAGAATCTGTTGTGTTACCACGGCCGTCTGTGGCCCCGAAGTGGTCAGAAGACATTCAAGGATTTTCCAAGCACAAGTGACAGTCACCTCACTTTTTTTTAAAACCTTTTTCTCTACTTCTGTGTTGAATACTGACTTTCTTTTTGACACAGAGATCTACATTGACCTAGATGACTGAGAATCTTCACAGACTCTCTGTACATTCCTTGTCGTGTATTTCAGTGACACTACCTCCATATCTCATTAATACAGAAAAAGAATGTATGATAGTAGAAGTAGAAGACCTGGAAAGAGAAGAGAACTAGAAGAGTCAAATTTTTTAAAACTTGATTAAAACACATTGCTAAGCTTTCACAATTTCCAGATCAGAATTTCTTTATTGATCTTTGCAGCATACTTGTTGGAAAACCAAAGTAATTTATCTCGTATGGGTGGACATAAACCATCACTTTCCTGGATGAGCGCTTTCTTTCACAGTCTGGAACTATTGAGGATGATAAATAAGACATGGCAAAGACGCCTTCCAACACAAATGACAGGAGCCTATAAAAAAATCTGGATAATTTTCTAACTGCTACAGAAAACACATGGTAGGCTAACATTTTTTTTATTTTTGTTTTTAAAATTAATTGGTTAAATGATCACAAGTTGCACAAGTGTTTTTATTTATCTGGGTCCTACCATTTCTGGTTAGGAGGGAAGAAGTCCACATTCATAACTCAACAAAATCGTACAGAATCGTTGTCAGAAGATTAGGAAAAGAGCAGACAAAATCCAGGAAACAAGCAAAATCACAAGGAAGTCCAAGAAACCTGAAGAATAGGATGAGTCGATGACAATCTGGGACCAGACTGAGATCTGAACAGAGCTTGAGTCCAGTGGAGTCTATGTGGAGATGGGAAGCAGGTGGCTGCAGCAACGCAGGAGACAGGAATGAGTGGATTGAGTGGGACTGAAATTAGGATACAGAGGACATGAGGGAAAATTGGAACTGGAACCATGACAATCTCAGCTCTACTATTGGTTTCAACATTGGTTTACAGAAGAGGCAGCAGCTAAAGTTTATCCTTGGATGTTGATTCAGGCAAGTAACACAATCTATGGTTAACACCTGGATCAATAAAGGTAAATGGAAGGCTTTTGTTGGCTTTAAGTAAGTACATTTTAATTCAGTGGAGGGTATAGTAAATTGACAGCAACTGAGTCATTAGTGGATGCAGAGGTGGACCGATGACGTCGGGTGAAATTTGAATGGTCCATGAAGAGCCCCTGTACTTTCCCTTTCTTCTCAGTTTCTCTCACCACCAAAAATATACAATACAATACAATGACTGCTTTTCATTTAAATATATTTTCAGGGAAAATATCAAATAATACATTTGAAAGTGTTTTTTCAGTATGAAAGACAAGAATTATTTTCTTTTTTTCTTTTTACTTACAAACTGTACATGAAGAAGGTGCAATCTGTAAAATATAAATTGCATGTGTCTTGTGGGCTGCAGTAGCTCAGGCCACAAAGACTTGACTCGGTGACTGGAGGATGGCAGGGTCAAGTTCAGTGTGGACCAAAAGTCTGGAGTGTGAACTGGTTGAAGCTTAACAATGACATCCCCAATAACTCAGTCCACAAGGTCTTGGCTTGGAGACAGAAGGGTGGCTAGTTCTAGACCAAAAATATAGAACTGGTAGCTGGTTAACTGGTAGCTGAATTCTTTTTACACTTGATTAAAAAAGGATATACTGTATGCATGGTTGTATATATTTTGTCCTCTGTATAAAATGTTCCACATCTATGGTACCTGAGATGCAAAAATCCTCAATCATGCTGGGTTTCAAAAGAAAAAAAAGAAAAGAAACACAAATCAAGCAAAACTCTGATACTTGCAGATTCATAGTGTTGTGCCTCCACACACCAGTTGTGTCAAATTTCAACAAAATTCCCTGAAAACGAAACATTGTGGGCCACACTTCTCAACAGCAAGGAATTTACAGTATAATGATTTGACCATTCTATGGAGTAACTGTTGAAAACACACTTTATTTAAATGTAAATAGATCCATGTAATTTCCTCTGTAACTGTCTTCAGAATCGTCACATTTAATCAAATACAACTTTTTGGCATTTGGTATCCAAACTACTGTAGCTAAGTTGCAAACGATGAGAGGAGGGGAAAGTAGCCAAACTTCATAAATGGTTCAACCCTTTTGATTAAAAACACGCATGCTATGTTGATTTGTTACATCATATTAATGTAGCTGTTTCCAGTTTTCTTTAAGTCAAGACCCACCCAAACCTTGAATGAATTATTAACAAATTTAAGAAGTGTAAACAAAAGTGCATTAATGGGAAAGCAAGAAGGCATGTGGAAAAAAAGAAGAAAATCATTCATTCTCAGCCTAATTTTCCAACTCTGCAATCAGTGTTTATGAAGTTAAAACTGTCACTTTTGGCAAGGCAATAATTGTTTTTCTCCAGAGGCAGATCCTGTGAGTCATGAGCGAGGGGGGGTGGAACACAGAAGTAGCGCTTCTGTGGTTCCTGGGAGTGGGACAAGACCTTCATTCAGGTCTTCCTCTCCAAGCACTGATTACAACTCTAGTCCAACACTGTTTTATTCAAATCTTTTCTTCTTGTTTTTCTTCTTGTTGTTCTTCTTGTTCTTGTTCTTGTTCTTCTTATGGAGAGCACATCGAAAATGGAGCCAAATAGCGTTTGTATTTCCTGCGGAACGACGTGAAAAGCGAATCTGATGACAAGATGGCTGCGGCTATGGACGTAGATGCACCGAGCAGCACCATCAGTGGAGCTAGCAAGAAGCGATTCGAAGTAAAAAGTGGAACGCTATTGCGCTTTGGGCCTGGGACATTGTGGTGGACAACTGTGCTATCTGTAGGAACCACATCATGGACCTCTGTATAGAGTGTCAAGCCAACCAAGCCTCTGCGACCTCTGAGGAATGCACTGTAGCCTGGGGTGTCTGCAATCATGCCTTCCATTTCCACTGTATCTCCCGCTGGCTGAAGACCAGACAGGTGTGCCCTCTCGACAAAAGGGAATGGGAGTTTCAGAAATACGGGCATTAACGAAAGGATTCTGATTATTATTGTTCAGTTTTTCCTTGGCTGCTCCAGGAGCCGCCTTTTATTCACCCCAGTGATCCCAGCTGTTATTTTACACCAAAATGTTCTTGTTCTGCTATTATTCGTACACAAATAAAGATTGATTTTGTCTTCTTCTTCCCTAAATACCTTTAGGAACATTTGGTGTCACAAAAATATCCTATGCACTTTAGTTGATGATCAACTCACTTTTGCAAACTTTCTGATATAATGCACTAATTTTTAAATTGTATTTCCTTTTACTTATTGGTTTTTAGTATTTTTGAAGCACTTGAGTACTTTCATCTAATGAAAAATTGTAAAATGTTCTGAATGTGATTAAAGTGTTTTTGCAGAAATCAAAATCTTCTTCTTCTTCTCTAGACCGAACAACATTACTGGTCTCACAGTGGCGTTGTACACCTTTCCTTTCATTTTAGCTGAAACTCTTCTATCACACATCACACCTGACACTTTTCTCCACCCGTTCCATCCTGCCTGGACAAGTTTCTTCACCTCTTTTCCACACTCTCCATTCATCTGGACAGTTGACCCTAAGTACCTAAAATCCTCCACCTTCTTGATCTCTTCTCCTTGTAACCCCACTCTTCCACTTGGGTCCCTCTCATTCACACACATGTACTCCGTCTTACTGCGGCTAACCTTCATTCCTCTCCTTTCCAAGAAAAACCTCCACCTCTCTAGCTTCTCCTCCACCTGTTCCCTGCTCTCACTACAGATCACAATGTCATCTGCAAACATCATAGTCCATGGAGATTCCTGTCTAACCTCGTCTGTCAGCCTGTCCATCACCATAGCGAACAAGAAGGGGCTCAGAGCTGATCTCTGACGCAGTCCCACCTCCACCTTGAACTCCTATGTCACACCTACAGCACACCTCACCACTGTCTTACAGTCCTCATACATGTCCTGCACCGCTCTAACACACTTCTCTCCCACTCCAGACTTCCTCATACAATACCACAGTTCCTCTCTGGGCACCCTGTCATAAGCTTTCTCCAGATCTACAAAAAGACAATGCAGCTCCCTCTGGCCTTCTCTGTACTTCGCTATCAACATCCTCAAATCAAAGACTGCATCTGTAGTACTCTTTTTTGGCACGACACCATACTGCTGCTCACAAATGCTCACTTCTGTCCTTAGTCTAGCTTCAAATACTCTTTCCCATTACTTCGTTGTACGGCTCATCAGCTTTATTCCTCTGTAGTTGCCACAACTCTGCACATCTTCTTTGTTCTTTAAAAGCTGCACCAGCACACTTCTCCTCAATTCCTCAGGAATCTTCTCACTATCTAAGATCCTGTTGAACAACCCAGTCAGAAACTCTACTGCCACCTCTCCTAGACACTCCCATACCTCCACAGGTATATCATCAGGATGGAGTTCCTTTCCACTCTTCATCCTCTTCAATGCCCTCCTCACTTCATCCTGACTAATCTTTGCTACATCCTGGTCCACAACCGTCACCTCTTCTAGTCTTTGTTCTCTCTCATTTTCCGTGTTCATCAACTCTTCAAAGTACTCTTTCCATCTTCCCATCACACTACTGGCACCTGTCAATAGACTTCCATCCCTATCCTTAATCACCCTAACCTGCTGCACGTCCTTCCCATATCTGTCTCTCTGTCTTGCCAACCTGTATAGATCAGTCTCTCCCTCCTTACTGTCCAACCTAGCATACAAGTCATCATAAGCCCCTTGTTTGGCCTTTGCTACCTCTACCTTCACCTTACGCTGCATCTCCCTGTACTCCTGTCTACTCTCCTCAGTCCTCTCAGTGTCCCACTTCTTCCTTTTCACCATTTCATCCTCTGCTCTGCCTTTGCCCTCTTCATCTTCCTCACCACCAGAGTCATCCTGCACACCACCATCCTATGCTGTTTGGCTACACTCTCGCCTACCGCTACTTTGTAGTCACTGATCTTCTTCAGATTACACCATCTACAAAAAATGTAGTCTACCTGTGTGCTCCTACCACCACTCTTATAGGTCACCATATGTTCTTGCCTCCTCTGGAAGAAAGTATTCACTATAGCCATTTCCATCCTTTTTGCAAAGTCAACTACCATCAGTCCTTCTGCGTTCCTCTCCTGGATACCAAACCTGCCCATCACCTCCTCATCACCTCTGTTATCTGCACCAACATGTCCATTGAAGTCTGCTCCAATGACAACTCTCTCACTTCTAGGTATGCTCTGCATCACTTCATCAAAGTCCAACCAGAATTTCTCCTTCTCCTCCAGCTCACATCCTATCTGTGGAGCATACCCACTAACAACATTGAACATCACACCTTCGATTTCTAGCTTCAGACTCATCACTCTATCTGACACTCTTTTTACCTCCAGGACATTCCTAACAAACTCCTCCTTCAAGATAACTCCTACTCCATTTCTCTTCCTATCTACACCATGATAGAACAACTTGAACCCTGCTCCTAAACTTCTAGCCTTGCTACATTTCCACCTGGTCTCCTGGACACACAGTATGTCTACCTTCCTCCTCTGTATCATGTCAACCAACTCTCTACCTTGTCCTGTCATAGTTCCAACATTCAACGTCCCTACTCTCAGTCCTATACTCTTGGTGTTCCTCCTCTCTTTCTTCCTGCGAACACACTTTCCTCCTCTCCCTCTTAAACCAACAGTAATCCAATTTCCACCAGCACACTGTAGGTGAACAGCACAGCATGGCGGTCATTGTTAACCCGGGCATTGACTAATCCGGTATGGAAATCATAGATTTAATTTGCATGTTTGATTTGTCAAAAGTTTTAAGTTGGATGGCCTTCCTGACACAACCCTCTGTATTAATCCAGGCTTGGGACCGGCACAATAAGACACTGGCTTGTACCCTCTTGCAGCTACATTACTGTTTTATTCAAATGAAACCCTGATTTAGCCAAATGATGCTAAGTAAGATTAAAGTCATTTGTCAGAAAACTCCTTGTCTAGGGAAACAAATTTTAAAGTTGCAGAAATCAATCCAGGTGGGTGTGGTCCAAACGTTTAATTTAACGTTGAACGGCACTTCCCTATAGTCATCAGAATAAATCATGAAACATTTCTTTCTCAGTCAGATCATGTTATGAAGCTGACTTTGTTTAATAGAACCCAAATAAACTCTACATCACTCATGTGCCATGGATGACTTTTATGAGCATGACCAAATCTAAATAACAACATTAAAGGGATGAAAAAGTAAAAATTAGCCACGGTTTGACTTCTGAAATTCAGCATACACGTTCATAAATCAATAATAATACAAGCATATTACATCACAGCCTAACATTTTACTAATGATGTTTGCATCTTGTCCTTTGCGGATATGTGATTATATTTTTCTTGTTTGTGAAAAATCACTGGGTTAAATTGAGAAGATTCAAATCCACAATCAAACGCATGTCTTTTTTTTGTGTGTATTTTTTGTATTTTGACCACAAGAGTAAAAAGAACACACACACACACAATACAAAACCAGGGAGAAAAACAAACTCCACACAGAAAAACTCGAAGTCAAAATTCAAACCCAGGAACATTTTCTGTGGGGTTACAATGCTGACAACTTCACTAAACTCAGTAAAGCATAAACTGTGTTTAATTTTGAAAGTGTCACATTTAAAAAAAACAAACCCTTCAATCACTCAATCCCTTTACCAAAATGGACTACTGTATACTTCTTGACTTGACTGCTGAAGATGTGAGCTGCAACTAGTGATTCTTCCCATCTCCATCAGCTTGAGCAGTAATGTATTATTGGGTATAAGCCCAGAGGAGATGTTTGCCATTGGGTAAGAGAACAACAGTGTGTGAGATCTGGTGCAGTATGCAGACCCTTGACAGTGTTTGGGCTTTCTTTATGGGAACATCTGTGGCAGCTGCTCTATAAATTCCCTGTGCTGAGAAAACAGGAACAATAAGTTCCATTTTTGTATTTCAGTGTACCATGGCAAGAAGTGGACCTAGTCGTGCCTCATCTGGAGAACTATGGCCAATGTTTAAGGAAAGACAAATAGGGGATGAAGAACTGCAACAGTGGTATTGTATGTCAATCTACAAAGAGACAAAAGTGAGCTCATTAACCCAAAAGAAGAACACAAAAAACATTTCTTGACTATATTACTGCATGCAACAAAAATTCAGATTTTTAGTAATTACTGTGGTTTCTTATTTCTGTTATTTCTTTTGACAGTGAACAATATTGGTAGATACAGTGTGATGATACTGTGTTGTTTTCTTTCTCTTTATCTACACTTTTTTGCAATCTGAAGGTTTGTCTTTAAATTCAAAAAATATTTATCATGAAAGGTGTATAAAGGTACCTAGTGATGTATCAGGGCCTCACAAGGGGTTTATCATAAGCTTTAGTATTTTAATTTTTTAATGTTGTTGGAACATTAAGCACAGAACTAAAAAGAGCGCAGAGTACTGTTGTAAGTTTACATTTACTACTTTTTTTTTTACGTTGTAACCACAATTTTTGGATTAGATTGAAGCAATTTTAATTTACCTGTATTTAATTTAGATCACACCCTGCACTTTCGACACAATGACCGCTATTCAGATTTCGATTATTTTTAGAGTGCAATTAAAAAAGGGAAGAAATTAAACTTTTGACATTTGAAGATATAGGATCTGAATGTTTGTAGGGCACTTTTTTTGTTTTTTTTAATTAATCGGAGGTTTCCGATGAAAGTGCGACACTTTTTGCTGAAACACGTAAACAGTCCGCGACTCAGCGGCAGTGCAGCAGCAGGCTGCAGCTTCCCCGCTGCTGTCTGTCTGTTTCCAGGTTTTGGTCAGTTAAAGATGAACGGGGATGAAGTCAAAGCGACAATATAGATACTGAGGCTGGCGTAACTTACAGAAGTTCTGTGTTTGCTTTCATAATTTTTAAATTACTTTAACTTATAGTTAATGTGATCAAGCTAGCTAGCATGCTACATTGATTTGTAGTCCACTTGTAGAAAAATGCACCTCCTTCGTATCCCGATGCCTTCAACCTCTACAACAGAAAGAGGTTTGATGAATACGTTTTTTATAACTCTTTTTTTCCATGTTCGACACTACTTTACACAACCTACGTCCACTCAAAGCCTCTCGCCTGCTAATAATGAATAACGGGCAGTTTCAGTCAGTCACGTCACTTTGCGTCCATTGCGTTGACGTCACTCAACGATGAGATTATAGCGTGGATCTTGTCACCTTTCGTAGAAGTTCAAAAATTATTTAAAGCACTTTCTAAAAAGTGGTTTAAAACTAGGAACATACACAGATAAGATGCAGACGGAGATAAATTGTGTGCAAGAAAACCTTTTGTTTCATTTATTCATTTTCTGTACCCGCTTCTTCTGCTGTGGTTAACTACATTGTAACGAAATCAAGGTATAATTTAGACGAAACTTGTAACCCAAAACCATTTGTGTCCACTTGATGAAATAAGTATTGAAATGTTTCAGATATTTATAGATTATTGTAAAGCTGATTAATGCATTCTGATGTTATGTTACTAAATAGGAACATGGCGTGTTGGTGACAGTTGTCTGGTTCCTGACTCGAGAGATGGCACCCTGCGAGAAACCACCATTCAGAGACTCACTACCTCTCACAAGGGTGATGCCATGGCATGGGTGGTATTGACTGAAGATGAAGAGGAGAAGGCTGTACCTGTTTCAGAGCTTGCGAGACCGGCTTTGAATTACGCCACCGAGGAGAAACCCATGTTTCCCAGTAGCACCATAGACCCCAGGCTGTGTGTCCCCTTAGAGCTGGGTGATGATGGACACAGAGTCCCCTATACCATCAACAGATATCTGAGGGATTACCAGAGAGAGGGAATCCGCTTCATTTACAGCAACTACATGCATTCCAGAGGTTGTATTCTGGGTGATGACATGGGCCTAGGAAAAACTGTACAGGTAAAAAAAAAACAACCTTGGGCTGCAAAACAACTTTCAGTGTTCTGTTGTGTGTCCCTTCTTCAAATGACTTACTTTTTTCTCTTTTCCTGCTTTTCAAAGGTCATTGGTTTTCTCGCTGCTGTGCTACATAAAAAAGGCACAGTGGAGGACATTGAGAACAACAGACCACAGTTCGTGCATACTCAGATGCCCTCCCAGGAAAGAAAACCCAACAATGTGGGTATAGAAAAATGGTGCTATGAAAAAAAAACCCTATTACATCTTTGCTTCAACAGTTAATAATAAGTTGTTACTAGCATTTTTTATGTTTCCATGGTTTTGTCTAGGTGTTCCTCATTGTGGCCCCATTGTCATTGCTTTATAACTGGAAAGATGAACTGGACACATGGGGACACTTCCAGTATGTTGTAGTCCATGGGCTGAGGAAAAAAGAGGAGCTGGATCGCATCAAGAGGGGACGCACTGAGATTGCTCTCACTACCTATGAGACTCTGCGTATTTGTTTGGATCTGTTTAATAAGTAGGACTAATGCACATACAGATATGACATATTTTTCTACTTTTAGATTTGATATTTAAACATGGATTATATTTTTGTTCTTCCTGCAGCATTGAGTGGTCAGCTGTGATTGTGGACGAGGTCCACAAGATAAAGAATCCGAACTCTCAGGTCACTCTGGCCATGAAGGATCTGAATTGTGAGGTGAGAAGAGATTGATGTTTGTCTTTTTTTAGTGTTCTAACTAACAGCATTCACTAGAGTCTCATGGTGGAAAAGAGTGGTGGCATCATTAAAAAGTACATACAAAGTCTGCACTCAATCATTATTAAATAACTTAATTATTCCATCATAATAGTTGCGGAGTAATTAATTATCTTAGTTTTGCATTTGGATCGTGTTTTTGATCGTAGGTTTACACTTATTTATTTTCTTCAGGTCAGAATTGGCCTCACTGGCACCATCTTACAAAACAACCTTGAAGAGCTGTGGTGTGTCATGGACTGGTATCTCAAAGCACTTTTACATTAAATTTATTTGTATATGTGCAGTCACATGTAAATAGTTTTGTTCATTTTAGTTTAAGTGATGTGACTACAACCTGTACATTATTCCTGACATGAGGTCTTATGTTCTATGTAGGGCCATTCCTCATTGTCTTGGAACCTTAGGACACTTTAAGACCAAGTATTCAGATCCAATTGAGCAAGGACAAAGACACACTGCAACCAAACGTGCCTTAGCTACAGGGAGGAAGGCTATCAGTGCCCTGGTAAGGAAGATTTCCCACTGGTTCCTCAGAAGGACTAAAGCTCTGATCAAGGATCAGCTACCAAAGAAGGATGACAGGGTGAGATTGGAAAATTCGCAATCAGCTTGACAGTAACCTCATGAATGTCGAATAACTCTAAATGTGTCCCTCTGAGAATGTTTATGTTGTGTTTGTCCTAGGTTGTTTATTGCTCACTGACTGATTTCCAGCAGAGTGTTTATGAAACAGTGCTGGACACTGAGGATGTGACATTACTGCTAAGGTCCTCAGAGAATTGTGACTGTCGGAGTGGGCGCAAGCGCAGCAGCTGCTGCTATAAGGTTAGTAACTTCAGCATTTCAGGTTTTGCGGCTTAGGTGAAATTCCTCCAAAAGCACATACGTTTTTTTGTACCATTTTTAAAAAAATTTGTGTGCAGTAGTGAAATTGAAAACACAACTTGGAAGATATTCTAAATTTCCCAGGTTGGGATTCAGTCAGTCTGTCAGTCAGTCAGTCTGTCTGTCTGTCTTTGTAAAATGTATTTAATTATTTTAAAATTTGATTGAGCTCTCATTTCTTATCTGATTTTTTTCAATTTCAGACAGGTGTCAAAATGAAGACAGTGTACTTTAGCTACTTAGCCATACTGAGGAAGGTTGCCAACCATGTAGCGTTGCTGAAGTCTACTGCAGGGACCAGCAAGAAACAGGTGGAGTCATGTTGCCCAATAACTGATTTAGTACACTTGTTTCGTTGGTGATTCCTCCAGATTAAGTTCGAAGCACATTATCTAACGATGGATTCGTTTCACTGGAACAGCTATGTGTTTCTTACAGGAAGAGTATGTGGGTAAAATTTGTGCAAAGGTATTCCAGAAGTTTCCTGACTTTGTACAGAGATGCAAAGATGAAGCATTTGAGGCCCTCTCAGACCCGACATACAGTGGAAAGATGAAGGTACAGTGTAAGAACATACTCTCATTCATGTGCTCATTCTGCACTTTTTCAATGTGGGTGATTTGTGTTCCTTTTGTAGGTTTTGCAGAAGCTACTGAGACATTATCAGCAAAAGAGAGATAAAGTACTACTTTTCTCTCTCTCCACCAAGGTAAGATCAAAGTTTGTAATGAAACTAAAAGTTTGAGTATCTGTGACCTTTAAGTTGGATGAGCAGCAGAGTAAAATGTTTCCTTGTTGGAAAATACTTTGATACTCTGACTGATGTGATCTGAAAGAGGTTTTAGATTTATCAAGAGTTAAATGTGATTTTAAGTTTTCTGCCACATCACATAAAATCAATAAGCAGCTGATAGAGCTGCTGACCAGCATGCAGACAAAATAGGAGCAGGTGACATGTTTTACTCATGACATAGACTAATAGGTAGCCATGTGTTTTTTTTTCTGGGTGTGATTAGAGATATAAGATAATTGGAGTATAATGACTGCTGTCACCTAAGACAGAATGATAATATTTATCACAAACCTATGAGGTCATAGGTTTGTGTTTTCCTTTTGGGAAATTAAGACTACCTTAGAGTTTCAATTGTGCTCAACATTATGCTGATAGTAGACATACAGTGTCAAAAATTTCCATTCAGGTGTGTGTTAACTTTGTATGCTTCATCAAACTTGACATATATCATTTTATTTTAGTTTTTGAACTTTTATTTTTAATACAAATGTTTTGCATGAAAAGGTGGTTTTATCTTCAGATGAGCCTCGTTTACTAATAGATAATGATGATTTTTACTCATCTGATTTATGTTTTTTTCAACCGTTCACATTTCTTTGCTCTGTGATTTAAACGGTTCAGCTATTGGATGTGCTGGAGAGCTACTGCATGGCAGAGGGACTGGACTACAGCAGGTTGGATGGAAACACCAAAGCCAAAGAGAGAATCCAGATTGTCAAAGATTTCAACACCTCCCCTCATGTCAACCTCTGCCTGGTGTCCACCATGTGAGTCAAACAACAACAATATCTTGTTGTTGTTGTGTGTGTGTGTGTGTGTGTGTGTGTGTGTGTGTGTGTGTGTCAGCGTCAGCTACATCAAGTTTTTATTAACCTCATCATTTTGTTATATGTCTGCTAGTGTCTTTCTTTTTTGATATTTTCAGTAATTGTTCATTTTAAACATATCTGGAACTTTAAAACTTTATGTAGGGCAGGGGGTCTTGGTCTTAACTTTGTTGGGGCCAACGTAGTTGTGCTGTTCGACCCAACATGGAACCCAGCCAGTGACCTGCAAGCTATTGACAGGTGAGGTGCTTGTCTAATCTTTACAGACTTTCAACCGTCTTTTCGTGCATATTCACATATAGAATCTGAATATGGTAGTTTTTTCAGATTTGAATTATTGTCGCAGTAATGGTATGTTTTTTACAATATGTAATATTCAGATTATGACATTGTGGCAGATAAATGTAGCCGATACTTCAAGATAGAAGTGCTTTCATTTATTTATTTTCATGGATTTTACAGCGGGAGGTTTGTGATTTTACGGTAAAAGCAGAAAAAAAAAAGAAAAAGCAGAGCAATTCGTTTTCATGATAACAAATTGCGCCACTTTGATAGAGCCACATAATGTAGACCAGAACACCAACCTCTACTGGTGATGGTGTTTATAGCATTCTTCCTGTAGTAACCAACAAAGCTCTAAGCTGACTGATTTCACATGTGGTATAAAAACATTTTCCTGATTCCTACTGTATGGCCGTCTCCTTCAGGGCGTATCGTATTGGCCAGTGCAGGGATGTGACTATCCTGAGGCTGATCTCATTAGGGACTGTTGAGGAGATTATCTACCTCAGACAAGTTTACAAGCAGGTAACAAATAATAATAGATAGATAGATACTTTATTAATCCCGGAGGAAATTGCATTGCATTGCATAATAAGACCAGTGCCCCATAGTGATACAGTACACGTCTATGTGCAGTGACGTTTGTTACTTTACTGTCTTGCAGCAATTGCAGTGCTCAGTCATTGGCAAAGAGAGTTCACGACGGTACTTTGAGGCGGTGCAGGGACATGCCATCCATAGGGGGGAGTTGTTTGGGATCAAAAACCTCTTCAGGCTGCAGACCACAGGGACCTGTCTCACCCGCAAGATACTTGAGGTTAAATCTTTACGTCTTTGTTCGACGAAAAACACTTCATCCCACTGACCCACATCCTTGGTCTCAAAGCAATATGTTGGAAACTGAGTCTTATACTGTATGGTAGTTTAAAAAAAATTAAATTGCCAGTGTAGTTTGTCAGCAATGTGTTTTGGTGAATTTGTGGCTCACTTTTCCTCTTCTGTCAGCGAGAAGGACAAGTGGAGGCCGGTGTAATGACAACTAGCATCCATACTGGTGAAGAGGGGGAGGAGTCGAAGAGAGTGACCGTGAGTAACTCTTATCGTTCTCAGAGATCCAGAACGCAGGGCAGTCATATTTCTCAGTCCGTCTTCTTTCCCAGGCGGCCCACTCATCCTCTCATTCCCACGTGAAAGAGGGTGTACCTCAACTAGGGGCCTTCCTGTTTGTCATTCAACCAACCCACATGTAATATAATGTTCGGCAATAATACATATTTTTCTTTTTTACTTCGTTGGTTCCTAAGGTCATTTTTGTTTTTTAATTTCTCTAAATGTCTTTTAGAGATCCACCCAAAATGAAATACACCCAACTTGAATTGATGCTACTCTTATCATAAACTTAAGCTGCTTCAGGTTTTAAATACCAAAATGTATTTTATGGAGCTTCTGATACTTTGTTCCACTACATCTTGTTTGAACTGGAATCTTTTTGAAAGAACTGCATTGAATTGTATCTTCTGTTAGTATAATAACTACAGCCTTTAAAGCACACACCACATTTTGGTAATTAAGGATCTGTGAAAAAGTCTGTGCAATAAACTTTTGTCCGAGGACCATTCAGTGTCCTGATTTATAAGTTAAAACCACCAGGCTTGTACTTCAGCAGAACTGAAGGATGGTTCTCTTTGTCTGCCTCTCACTTTCTCTGATTCTGTGAGGAACAGCTGGATGTAATTATTTTCTCCTTTTAATGGAGGCAGCAGACCACACAAAGCCTATCTTTTGTTTTTCAACTATTTACACAGTGATACCCTTATCATCCTATTCTCAGCCAGCTCCTTTTTACATTGCTGCTGCTCCACTGAGACCATTCAGATTCTTTCACAAACGTAGAAAACACGTGGGTTCCTTAAAATGCAGAAATGGCCTCAAAGCATTTAAGTATCAACATACATAGAAGTAAAGTAGCATTGGGGAACGGTCATCTAATTGGGTAAAGTTTAAACATTAAATTGCTGTCAGCGGTTGCTCTGATAAAGGGTCATTCCCATAATGTTAAGAATTTCAACAGTGTCTCGACAGATCTCTCCCTTAATTCTTAGACCTTGTCTGCTGTTTTGTTAAAGACATCTGGAGATTCTCCACATAGCGATGTTCCTGTATTGAGTAATGAACCAGTGGTGGACAACAAATACAAGAAAGAGGTCTCCAGAGGTGTTCTGGACTTCAGCAGTGGGAGTGAAGAAGAGGAAGAAGGCTTTAAAAAGAAGACATCAAAGTCTAACGTAGTGGATGGCGACAGGGGTGGGAATGCTACCGCTGGTTGTGCTCAATTGAGTCTCCTCCAGCAAGGTTTCTCCAAACTCCTCGAAAGGGTCAAAGGAAAACCAGAGGTGGGGGACGGGGACAGTAGTGCTGATGAAAGTCCAGATGAGGAAAATGTCGAGGACCAAATGAGGAAAGGTTCCTACTCCATTGTCTGTGATGCAAGAAGTGATGCAGACTGTCTCCCTAAATTGGGAAGAAAAACGTGGGACATTTCAAGCGATTCGAACAGAGAAGAGAAAGATGATACTACAGAGCCACGGGGCCTGAAAGGGCTGCCAAACAAAAGGACTACAGTGGCAAAGCAGAGTGATGAACATCCCTCACGAGGCAAGAATGAATCTCAGAAGCTCAAACGTCCAGTTCCAAACCTATCTCACTTTAAGGGTTACTCAGATGAGTCTGAGGATTTGGACATAGAGGAAATGAAGCGGAAAGATAAACAAAGAGGAAGTCAGGAGCGTAACAGAAAGAGGCTGAGTGTTAGTGTTAGGAACAAGACTAGATCCAAATACTCAGAAGACATAACGATGTTCATGTCTTCAGAAGATGAACATACTCCTGTTAAGAGAGGAAGACCTATAAGTCTCCCAAACGATGGGAATAGATCTGCAACAGCCAATAGCACTGGGAAACAAGGTGGGACGTCCAAAGATGCTTCATTCACAAGTCAAATAGGAAAGACATCCCCAAAAGATACAACCATTGACAGTGTGTTAGGTGAGATTTGTTGCATCCTTTTATATACTTATTTTTTGAAATGAATTTAACCTTAAAATGTTTGTTTCTGTGTGAAGGGGGTGCACAGGAGGTGATGTATACCCACTCAAACCAGCGTGTGGTGGGTGGGAGCAGAGCAGAGGAGCTGATCAGTAGAGCCGCTGTACGAGATGTGTTTGAGCGCAATCTGCACACGCAGCTCCCAGCCAATCACCTTCTAGACAGCGTAGAGGTAAATGCTGTTTATTAACCCGTGGCTGCTCAGTGATTCTTATACCAGATGTTATAATACTGCAGTGAAAGATGAACTGCTTCACAAAATCACATTAGACAAATCAATTAACTTTTGGAAAAACTTGTTGATAGCAATGATCTGTATCTAAGACTCATTCTCAACACAGTTTAGCGCCAATGTAGGCTTAGTATATGCAAATCTGTAGCCCATAACACTGTGTGTTCGAATCCACTGAAGTCTGCTAATTTTAACCATCAGTATTGACCAGTGGAGAAATAGAGCTGGCGAGGGAACTCCAAACAAATGGTTCAAAATGAGTTCATAAAGATAGCATCGATAGATTGGGCCTCATCAGAAGATAATGTGTATTTTGGAGTGCTCTTGATCGTTAATAATTTCCCTTCCCTCTCTTCCCATAAAATAGCAATATTGATTTCATATTAAGCTCTGTTTACTTGAAGAGGCAGTGTATGACAGCAAATTGATTGATTTTGCTTTGTGACTATAAAACCCCGCTCTCGTTTGATTGATTTCAGAGCCCACCGGACAGCCTACCTGTCAGCCCACCAGGCAGCCTGGCTTCCCCTAGGTCTGCCAGACTGGAGAGGCCTCATGTGGACCATCCAGTCACCTTCACCAGCAAGAGTGTGCACCACACCAGACACACCACCTTTATCATCGGAGAGACTCCCAACGCCATACGCAGGTACCTAAAAGGTGTCAGAAGTGTGATGATAGATTTAGGCATAGGGGGGAAGTGGCTTGTAATAAGGGATCTGTAAAGGTGCAGTAGAAGAAGAAGTTTGGACTGGAGTAAAGCTCGCATGTGGAAGAAATGAAGATAGAGGATTAAATAGTGTGATAGCAAAAGAGGAATGCCTGGAAGTGTAATGGAATTAGGCCAAAACTCACCACAGGTATGGTGTTGAGCGCCCCCACCTGGGCCTCAGGAATTGTCTGTGTGTGTGTGTGTGTGTGTGTGTGTGTGCACTAAATGAGAGACCACCTCTGAGCTTCCCCTTCTACCTAATTCCCTGCATCATACCAAAAATTACCCAGTTATGTTCAGGGCCAAAAATGCAGGAGTCCTACCCTCCACAACCACAGCCCTGCTGAGACTAACCAAGAATGTTTGCCTGAGGACTCCCAAACCCACTCTGATACACACACACGCAATACTAACAAGCATTTGCACACACACACACACACACAGACACACACCTACACACACACACACACACACACACACACACACACACACACACACACACACACACACACACACACACACACACAGCAAGCAAATACACACTTCTGTCCCACTGCACCGCTTCCACCCCCTGCCTTCCAAAACACTCCTATACAGACACCTTTATGGCTAGAGCAGCACTTCCCAAGGACAAGACGGCATCTCCACACATCAAAAATACATATCATCAGTCCCACAATTAACCTCCCCGTATAATGGTATAATGATATAAATGCATATGCACATTATGTTTTACCAGCACCACATTTAATTTGTTGTTCTAGTCAATGCCAACAATGATAATAAGTTAGCACAACCAGTGACTTTGAAGTATTTTTGTGCCACATTCAAACCAAAATTTTAATAACTGCTTAGGAGCTCTTGAAAACCACGTCATGCTGCATGTCTTTCTGGATACAATACTGAATTTGAGGACAGCCCCTCATTTTGGAATAGGCCTGATGGGGCCAGTGAATATTTGATGTGAACTTTAAACCACATGGTCTTTTAAATACATAATTTTATAAGTACATTTAAGTATTTTACAGTACATTCCAACAAACTTCTGGCCTTGAATTGACTGTACTTGTGAGGACATAATGCAAGCCAGGAGGATGTTAACCAGACTCTTTGGTGTCTATTTTGAAGTGTGTATGATGTTTCTACAGTTATACCTGTGTTTGTGTCCATACTGTGTGTGTTTCTGTAGGCAGCAGCTAGAGGATATGGCAAAAACAATGAAGTTTTCCTCGGTTCTTCAATTTGCATTGGAGATTTTGAGAAGAAACTCTTCCCAGAGGCTGACCTGGCTACAACAGCATTACACTTCACTGAACCACCCTGAGCTGACTAATATAGTCACAAACAACTTCCCACGACTTGATTCTGCTCAGACCTCCTTAATATCAACTGAAACAGCCGTTACAAGATGTCAAGGAGTAACCAGAAATTTAAGAAAGGATGTTCTGAAATCCCACAAAAAGGCTAAATGCCCTCGGAATCTTGAACCCACAACTAAGTTTGAGATACCACAAAACAATGTTTCTGTGTCACAGATAAAGCCTGCAAACCCACAAAAGGTTTTTCAAGAGCCTAAAGAAAAGGAACAGATGCCACAGAAGAACATTCTGGAGCCTCTGAGTCATGTTCCAAGCCTCAAGTTAGTGGAGCAGGATGAGACCATCTGCAGAGGACACAAGAGGACAAAGAAGGGTAGTGTTTTGAGTTCTGGAGCCTTCAGACCTGGTGGTGGTCTTGGCTTGGATCAGGCCTGCAGCAGTGGTCTAGGGTCCTGGGAGGCGACTGCTTTCCTGAACCGCAAAGACAGAGATACCCCTTCTTCCCCCAACCTCATCCATGGCAGGTCCACTAAGTTATGCAAACCCACAGCACAGGAAAGGGAGCGAGAGAAAAAAACTTCCAGAACCGGTAAAATGGTTCAAGGTCGGATAGAAAATCCTCAGACCCCTTCCATTCCTGAGCAGTCCTCATCTACCTCCTGTATCCCATCCCTCCTCACAGATCTAATAGGAGACGTGTCCATCCTGGATGATTTGATAAAAACAAAACCCAGAGGTTCACAAAAGAGGAGTTCACCACAAACTCCGTCTGAACCATCCTCTGCAGCAGTTAGCTCATGCTTCACCACACCCGCTTCTTCAAGAGTCAGTCATAACACTGATTCGGGGTCAGCAGTCCTGTTAGACTCTCCGTCATCTCCGAAGCTAAACAAAACAGCTACACGACAGGTGCATTCAAAGAGTGGCCACAAGGACTTCTGGGACATCCTGAATGAGGGTAATGAGGAGGCCATCAGCAGGTTAACTGACCCGGCAGAAGTGCACCGGGTTTGCATCAACACAAACTTTGCTGCTAGAAGCAGGTCTGGACAAGGAGAAGGAAAGGAAAGCAAGAGTCTCTGGAAAACAAATGAGAAGTTCCTGTGGAAAAAATGAGAAGAGATTTTATTATGAGCATTTGTACTTTTTATTTCTGACTTTTAAAAAAAATATGCCTACTTGATATTTAAAGTAAGTATTCCTACTGTTGTTAAAAATTGATGATATTTCTATTGAAATTAACTGTAGTCTTTTAAGGTTTTGTATTCACTCTAGTTATTCATCAGTCTTCATCGATTTATTGGTATAACGCTGAATGATACTTGAATGAACCAAGTGGTAATCACTCTAGGAATTTAAAATAGTAGATTATGTAGATTAATTACTTAATAGGTAGCTTAATTTACCCAGGAGACATCTTGAAATAATGTTAATTGATACACAGTTAAGAATTTGATGATACTCAGTTTATAGTAAAGCTTGTCATGGAAAAGTGGCAAACACTGATACCTCAAAAACTGTCCACATTGAATGATCTTCATCCAAATAATTACAATTTAATTGAGTAGAATGAATTAACTTTCCAATCAGAATTTTTATGTAAAATACTTTGTCATTATAACAGATGAATAGTATTTTATAGTGTGTGCATGTAGTTTAAGCTTTACCAGATAGTACAGCTGCCACTCAAAGGTGGTTGGTGGCCGGCCGTGGAAAAATATTATTTAAAACCCCGCAATGCCTGTTATGTCTTAGTCCCTCAGAACAAGTCAATGCCTCCTACCCCATACTGGAGTGTGTTGAAATGGAGAATGGGTGGCAATTCGGCGCATTGTTCTGCACGGTAATCTAATCAGTCTGTGGTTTGGCTCAGTTTTACCTCAAACTGCTCTCAGAAAGGATACTGCTGCACTATTAGGGAAAAAACAATAAGCAGTGGAGGGTGAGTGGAAGGATTAAGAGTAGCTTTGCACGCATCCATCTACCCTTTCTGTCGTTCTCTCTCTTAGTTTAGGTGTGTTTAAAGCTTTTTAAATGTGAAAACTAAATGGAGAAAAACAAGTCAAATATGAAGGTTGTTGCTTGATAACTGAAGAGAGTGTGCTGAACCTCACAGCTGTGTCAGACCTCCTTCAGCTGTTGCACTGAACCCCAAACGGAGCTGCTCCATGCTAAAAGGGTTGTGTATTGTTCTGTAGAAATGTGAAAGTGCTGATAGCTATCAATAAACAAGAGAGGAGACTTGCGTGCCTCGACAGAACATGCAGCTTGGGTAAATAGTATGTGTGTGTGCATGCAGACCTTCTGGGTGGTAGATCTGGACTATCTTCACATATTGAGGCCACACAACTGTCACACCTGTTCAAATCACAGACGGGAGAATAAAAGGCCTTTTCTTTCTCTTATCCCAACCCCCAAACCCCTCCCACTCTTTTCTCTTTCTGTTTAAACCACAACTGAGATCTGCAGATCCCTATCTGTCTGTCTGTAGACATAGTCCTGTTCAAGTGAGATAGCAGAGGCCTCACATTTAACTGGTAGTTAAATGTCACTCACCAGTGACATGAAAAGCTTATATTAGTTACATGGCAGGATTCTAGCAAGGGTCCTGAGTGACATGCATTGCCACCATGATTCATCATATGGAAAATCAGATGGTTTCCTTTATTATACTGTATGCCGCAATTTCCATACCTGGAGGGAATGACAACAACCACCACCTCAGAGTCTTTCCAGTCCTCCCATTAGAGTCTTTTCTCTTTGTGACACGAGCACTGTGAAAAGTCTGTTTATATTCTTGTCACTAGAATCTGGGTGTCTGTGAGCCAGTTATAAACGCAACAGTTGGACAGAGCTGCAGATCGACGGCTCTGATGACGTTGGTTTATTTAAATAAGCCAGACTCTGACACCTAGTTTGATTTGATTAGCCCAGTGCTTCTCAATTATTTTCTGTTACTCCCCCCCAGCAAGAAGAAAATAATTTGCGCCCCCCCCCCCCTCTCCACGACTATAAATAATATCAATTGTCTATAAAATTGTTAAGTAAACCTCTGCATAATATTTTATCCTTATTAACATTAAAGAAAAGAAAAAAATACATACAGTCGTTCAATTTATAACAAAGAATAATTTTATTAACATTATTTTTTAGTCTATATCAGAAAAGTTTTAAGTGCATCAATTTGCCTGAAATTAAAAAGCCTTGTTTAAACTAAAGATTTTAGACCAACTTATTGCACCATTTGATACTGAAAAATAAAATTAAATAACATCAATAAAAATTCAAATTTAGTTCAGCACAAAATATAAAACACCTTAACCTACAAACCAAAAATTAACAAGAACCAATGCAGACACAAACTGCAACATCCTGTGACAACCCTGAATTCAAAATTTACCCTGACCTACTTCTCCTTTCAGCTTTTCCCTTCAGGGGTCGCCACAGCGAATCATACGCCTCCATCTAACCCTGTCTTCTGCATCCTCTTCTCTCACACCAACTACCTTCATGTCCTCTTTCACTACAGCCATAAACCTTCTCTTAAGTCTTCCTCTAGGCCTCCTGCCTGGCAGTTCAAAACTCAGCATCCTTCTACCAATATATTCACTATCTCTCCTCTGGACATGTCCAAACCATCTCAGTCTGGCCTCTCTGACTTTATCTCTAAAACCTCTTAACGTGCTGTCCCTCTGATGTACTCATTCTTGATCCTATCCATCCTGATCAATCCCAAAGAGAACCTCAGCATCTTCATCTCTGCTACCTCCAGCTCTGTCTCCTGTCTTTTCCTCAGTGACACTGTCTCTAGACCAAACAACATCGCTGGTCTCACCACAGTTTTGTACACCTTTCCTTTCATTTTAGCTGAAACTCTTCTATCACACATCACACCTGACACTTTTCTCCACCTGTTCCATCCTGCCTGTACACACTTCTTCACCTCTTTTCCACACTCTCCATTGTTTCATCAGTGAGAGCGCCACTGCTAACTACTTTAGTGGATGCGCAATTACACTTCATTCTAGTATGGCAATAAAAAGATCTTCCTCAGGGTCAAACGCGCTGGCATCAGGTGCGCACCACTATTTGAGAAACCCTGGATTAGCCAAAGGCTACGAATGAGCGTTGACCCGTGTTGACTTGGGCCTCCAGTCAAACCTGGCTCAGGTTTCCATACATTCGTTGTGAAATATGTGAAGAAGGTCCACAAACTCTCACTGGTTAAGAACTAGCTCTTGTGCAAATGAGATAAAAGCTTTTGCCAACAACACTGAATATCTTTGACTCTGTAAGAAACTAGTTAACTAGTTTCTTAAGGCCATATTTAAATCAGGATAGTTCCCAAAAGAATCCCACTCCTCCATCATGTCTTCTCTAATCTTGAATTATATGAATTACCAATTTTTTAGAACATTCCTCTTTTACTGAGAAAAAGCTGAATACTTAAACAAGAGGGTGGATGCCTTTATTGGTTTGGATTAACAGTGACCACGCTAACACCACTCATTGGAGAAGCAGGCAGAGGTTATAAGGATCAGAGGTGTTTGTTTCTTAGAATCTCAAAAAGCAGCATTGTCAAAATGTAATATGTTCATTTTCCCCACATGAAAATGAATATATCATTTCCCTTCCTGACTTGAGCAGCTGACTGGTTCAAGTTTCAGCCAAGTGCTTCGGACATTTGAATTCGCACCTCTTGGTGATGTCTCGAAAATAACAAGGTGGCAGCACACAGCTGAAAAAGGTCACACATGAGGTTAGTGTGATTTATTATGCTTTATTTATTTGATTCCATGTCATCAGGCCATTCAGTGTCCACATATCGCACAACTTCAAAACGTAGTCACAACCTGGAAGGAGACATAACTTCCATTTTTAAATTTCAGAAATTACCTCATCGGGACTTTCTGGATTTGGTGTGAGCATTTTTGATTGACATTAACCAAACAATGAGACAACTTTCCTCACATTGAAACTGAAATGTTTGCCGAGTTCCTCCCGCTTCAAAACAGAAACCTGTCATGTAAAACAAACATAGCTGTTCCAATTTAACCTCCAAAGTGTGTGTTCATGTGGGATCCGATCACTCATTGGAGTGTAATCCTCAGAGTAACTAACTATCACTTAAAAGTTGTATCTAAGAAATACTTTGTATCCAAGGCCTTTGACAAAATACTTAGGTGACACAACAGGCAAACAACTACATTATGGAAGGAACAGAGTCCCCCTGTTGTTACGGCAACAGGCTGAGGAGGTCTCTAAAACTGAAAAAGAAGAACAACTCCCCTCTTCATTTGGAAATTGCACACCATTTGCCCCTCATTCCTATCCAGTTACCCGGGCAACTGTTAGCTATAATTTGGGTTAATTCTGTGGCTTCTGGGTCCTTCCATTCCCTATTGTGCCTCATCATAAAAGAGATATAACACAGATGAGCACACAGACACATGCACACACAAAGTTTCTAATTCAGTCACATGAACAGTAAAAGAGCCCAATCCTCATTTTATGTGCCTCTATTTCCAAGGCTAAATTTATTCCTAAGACCTTACATAGGTTTAGGAATGACTGAACAATGGAATTCTTGACTAAGGTACATAATTATTGAAAAAGGGGGCTTGCATCCAAGTTTTGCACAAAATGACACTTGTCCTCTTTGACCCCACCTTGAAGTTGAGATGGTTTGCTGTTTTCTTCCTTTCAGAACAAAAGGATTGGAAAATTATATGTTTTCCCATGGGGTAAATATTGAAAGAGCAGAGATATAAACGTATGCGAGAAAGGCCTCTCCGAGCTGCCTTCTTCTCTGTTGCGTTGCCAAAGGTCTGTGCGTCACTTGATCCATTGTTTAGTGTAGAGAGGTCTCAGTAAGCAAGCGCCTGCCTCTCCGCTCCAGCTGTAGTCTCTCTGCTGTTTATGTTTGCAGGGCCCTTCGCCTTGAAGTGAGGCTACACAAGCAAAGCCTCACCACATGCAAGCACTGGTCTGTCAAAGCAGTCACTCGCCTTTTCTTTCCACCCATCTCCCATGTGAAACCCTTCCTTTGTTTCTTCCCTATCTTCCATTCCCTTTAAAGCCTTCTAACGCTGTTACTCTTCCTCCAACTTGTTTGCTTTCCGTTGCTGATGGTGTAACCTGTCCCTAGCATCCGACCCTTTCCAAGGAGATGAAGGTGCTGGAATTATCTTCTTGACTCTCAAAGACCTTCATCCCGAGAAGAGAAGTAATAGGTATTTTTACTCAGGTGGGAAATAATTTCCCCTGAACCTCCTCTGTGAGAATGAAGCTATGTTTCTTCAGCAGCAGAATTTGAGAGACAAGGTGGTAATCATGCCACAGGAATATTTCAGCTTGTATAAATATTCTAATATTTATACTAGTATTTAATACTGACAAGCACAGTTCATTGAAGGAATGGAAACAAATCAAAGACAAAAACCACTCATGGAATTATAGATTAATAAATGCATGGTGTAAGTAACTGGCTTTTTGGGTTTTATAGGTTTTTACAAATGCACTCATTTTTTGGTGGGGGTGGAAACATGAGGGAATTGTTTTCTAGATTTTATTTTAAACTGGATTGTGTGCATGAATTCCAGTCTTAGACCAAAACCCCCAGGCCAGCCTGAGAAACTATTGGTGAACCAGGTTTGGGTGCGTGGTGTGTTTCCATGTGTCTGAAGGTTAGTGGTCCTGACCTTGGCTCCTGGGTGGGCTGCTGTGGCTGTGTGCTTGTCTTGGATCATCTCAGGACCCTTCTGTTCACTGAAACAACAAGCAAGCAATGGCCAGGGAGGAGAGAGGAGTCACACAGGGAGTATCATCAAAGGCATCACCTCTCAAACACACACACACACACAGAGCCTTGACCACCCACATCAGCGATGATCACCCAGCAAAATAAAAGGAATGACTTTCCTTTGACCCTCTTAATAAAAGGTCTCATCTGCTAGAGGAGTTAAAAATCATGAAATCAGTTTAACTTAATATTTGTGCTAAAATATGATCCCACTGAGGGTGAAAACTTGAACATTCGAGAAGCTCTCCCACACCAATACCCTGCAGAGGAAGCTTTCTTCTCCGGCTCGCCATAATCTATTTTGACAGTGCCACTTTAACAGATCTGCACGGAGAGCCTCATTTGATGTTCAAGATGTTTTGATATTGTGAAATTAAAAGGTGTCATCAGTGGGTGCACCACTAAATTGCAATTCACCTTAGGTGAAGAAAGTTCCTGCTGTGACCACAGCTTGAAGGAGGTGCATCTATGAGAGAATCCCAGAACTTGTTCTGGAAATTCCCACTGGTGTGAAGAGTTGTGTCAAATAAATCAAATTGCTTACATTACACATTTTTGACAAGAGATTGTGGCTGGTTGTGACAGACTTGCTGCTTACTTTTGTACTCTAAATCTATACAACTAAAAATATACACATGTATCATTTGTTCTCCTCTGAGTAACTTTGCTGTCATTCCATACACCATCTGCCTTGTACAATGATTTTCCATGTGTGAGGATTCATCATTTAGTGTGTGCAGCGCAGGGACTGTTTTTGATCATTTACAGGCTCATAAATCCAACATGACCTTACCTATGTGTGTGTGTGCGTGTGCGCGCGAATGACTTGTTCAAATCCAGTGCATTAGTGTATGTTTCCTGCCCTCTAGTGGCAAGCTTTGGTACTGCCATAATTACAGGACAAACTCGTCATAGAAGTGGACACCATCTCAGGTCTGTGTAAAGGGTGACATCTGCTGTGGACGAGACAGAGATGTGATTGAAATTTTAAGAAGTACAAATACTACACACCAATAAAATACATAAAATATTATTCATCAGCGATGCATTACTAGTTTATGTCAGCATCACCTTTATGTTTTACTTTTTCATTATCTCACAACAGTGTTCAGATGTTGCCATTTCCCATAGCAACTCTCTCTGTCTTCACACCCTCGCTTCATTTAAAGGCATAAAGATTACTCAGTGGAGAGGAAACTATGCCTAGATTTCCAAAATATAACAACAGTGTTAATCATGTTATCATCTACCCCAATCCACTCAAACACTCATTAAAACAGACTGAGTCACAAATGTTCCCATTCATTACAACCTGACACAAAAGTGGGTCAACTTGACCCAGTGTAAATAACAAACTTAATCCAGTATTGCACTTTAGTTTCACTGATCCTTCATTGGTTTAAAACCTGTGATGTCATGCAAAGTGTTATTTTAAATGAAACTCCTCCAAATGAAAAATGTTGTCTGAGGGTCACTGTAAAAGATAACACAAAATGTGTGAGAATCTGCTTTTGTGTTTGCTAGCCTATAAAGAAGAAATACAAATAAAAAGTCATCTTTAGTGATTAAACAGTGACAGATTGACATTCATTATTATTTTTTTCAATATACATGAATGGTATGGGGGTGCAGTGGGTAGCATGCATGTTCTCCCTGTGTTTGCATGGGTTCTTCCCACCTCCAAAAACAAACAGCTTAGGTGAACTGGCCTCATCAAAATTGTCTCTAGGTATGAGTGTAAGCATGCATTGTGGTTTGTCTTTCATATGGCCCAGCAATGAGCTGGCGTCTCATCCCAGATGTACCCTGCCTCTCGCCTTTAGCCAGTTGAGCTGACAATCATTGAAAATTGATGGATGAATGAATACAAGGATGCTCATATTTATTTGGAAATAAAAATTCATAAATTGTAGAACTCATGTAATGATTCGAAGCCCTTGAAGCTGATGATCTATCACGTTTCAAATGACTATGCATTCAAGTACCTTCAATATTATTAAAAGCTTGCATTTATAATAATTTTTAATCAATCAATTTTAATCTATCAATGTTCATGCAGATTCATACAGTAAGAACTTATCTATAGTTCTTTTGCAGTGTAATTGTTGTCAAAGTATTCTGTTGTACACAGGTAAGTATCAACTGACTGTTTTTGAGCAGATGAGTCATTTGTTGCCTGTTTTCAGCCAGGCCAGAAAAGAATATTCGAGGTCACTCTGACCTCTCTATTCTCTCTCTCAAAAAACATTTTTTCCTATTTCCTGCACTATTTCTCATGTGGAGGATCAATCATCACAACTGCTGAAACAGCTCAGTTACACCATCATTAGCAGCTCTTTTAGGTCAAATATCTTACTAACAGACTCATTCAAATGGCTGTGTGTGTCTGCTTCTGCATGTGCGCATGCACAGATAAGTAAATGTTTGTACATGCTTCAGACACTGTACATCATCCTGTAAACAGCAAGCGATCAAACCGAGGTCTCCAGTGACTTGTCATTCCTCAGGAACCATGTAGAAGCTCATCAATTCTCTTCCGCCCCCAACCGGTTTTGTGGAACACAGAAAAGTGACTGACACCTGATGTCGTCTGGTGTACTCATCTTATGAAATGTTTTTTCCATCTCTGAGGACTCAGGTAATAACAGTTACAGCTGTGTTTGTGTCTTACAACATGATGTGTATACATGGGTGAATAACAGAACAGAACAGTTCCTACAGTGCAGCAGAAAAGGTGCCTAACTCATTATCACTCATTTTTTTCTTGACAAGATTCATGAGAGTGGAGAACTTCACACACACACACACACACACACACACACACACACACACACACACACACACACACACACACACACACACACACACACACACACACACACACAAGCCTAAATGTCAGGTAAATGTCACACTTTTTGAGGTCTTCATAGCCGTATACATCCATACAGCGAACACTATGAGGGTTTTTGTGCTTACATTTTACATAGGATCTCAATTACTGTGCTAATTGATGCCTTGGAAATTAAAATATTTGATATAATAATAAAAGACACTGGATGTCTGATTTCCCCACCTACATATTTGAATAAGCTCACTTTAAAAAGTGTCACACTGTCACCAACTCCACCCAATACCTGTCAATCAAGCACCCAACCAATCAGGGCGCCGAAACCAATCACAGTGTATCTGCCAGAAGGAATCACGTGAACGATATGGCGTAAGGCATCTGAGACAGACAGAAAACAAATTCTGAGTGAAATTGGCTGGCTAGCACCAACAGTCTGTCTGGCTATGGTTTCCATTTGGAATGGGACAATCAATGTAGTATCCAAAATGCTCCTCGGGCATCTGACAAAAATGCTTAAGTAACTACATACAGTTCTGTTCATGTGGTCAGCTAACAGAACCAACACTTCTCCAAAATTTCTTTTCCACTTGCTCTTTTGACAGGTGCCTTTTCCTTTACAGTTTTTTTCAGTCGCTAGCAAGCGCTTACCCATACTAAAATACCTTTTCTAAACTCTTAGCACAAACTCACACCTAGAAAGCACAATTGATCAAATGGTTAATTTTCTTCTCAAAAACAGGTCTTATTAAATAAACACTAACTCTTCATTTCAAAATAGAATACATCTTTTTCTGTACACACACTTTACCAAAACACTGGATATTCGACTCAAAATGAAATTACTGTGTCAAACAATAATGCTTGTTTTCACTTCATAAGGTACATGCAGTCAATCAAAGTACACCAGGTTTCAAAATACTGGATATCGTTGACATTATAAAAATTGCATAGACTTTTATGTTTCAGTTTTACTGGTATTTGCATAAAAATTGTACACAAAATTTCTTGGTTAGGAACTGTATGTCCACATGTAATGTTCAGATTCAAAAGCATTCCAGTAAAGAGCAAATCAGTTTTTTTCCTTTTCAGTTTTTTACAGGAGGTACAGTAAAAATACTGTTCACAATATGATATAAAATAGAAAGCTTACATTGAACAAAATAGCCAAGAAACACACAAGAGCATTCTGAACAAAAAAACCCAACAAAAACAGCAAAAAGCCCACAAAAAAAGGGGGGGGGGTACATAAAAAACACAAAATTACTGTCTCTAATCGCTACGATCTCTGATATCTTCCAAGGCAATGCACCTGGGATAGAACCGCTCGGTATGCCGGATCCACCCTTGGTAATGATCAGCTGTGTGTCAATGGGGGGGCAGTGACTCAGTGGTAGAGCGGGTCGTCCAATGTTCCAAGATTGGCGGTTCGTTTCCCCCTCCCACTAAGAAAAGTCTGATACCACTGCTTCTTCAATCTATAAGTCTGACAAAAGCCTTAGACTCTAGCTCATTTGCTCCAAGGACAGCAGCTTTTAGCCTAATTACCCTATGGCTACCTTCTGGTGGAGGAGATGAGCAAACCCTCTACACTTTACCACTCAAAACACATTGCAGCAAAAATGTCCACACATTTTTAAGCCACTTCATTGTAGATGCTACCTACTCGAACAAGATAACGTATTTATCCACGTTCTTCTCATTAAAAGGAGGACCCAATTGAATGTTTTTACTCACATTAATGTCTGTGAGTCTCCCTGTAACTGGAAAAGTGGCACCAAGCTCTAAAGTTTGCTGCTCAAACTTTTTAGTTATAAGGTCATTGATAAAGCGCAACTAGTTCTCCATCCACTGAGTTAGCCTACAATATTGCTTTTTTTGCCAGTCTTAAAACAACTATCTCATAATGATCAGCAATTAACAACCGATTAGCCATAGTACACTGACCAAACATCTTTAAAGATAGAAAGTCAAAATAGTCAGTGAACATAAACTCTATCTTGAATGTCCTACCAACTCAGCCTACTCAAACTTTGTCCGCAAAATTACCAAACATACAAAACGGCAGCACGTAGTTCCAAAGCCCAGATCCACAAACTACTAAAGCATCCTGAAATAGGAGCCTACTGCTCTGAGCCATCCAGATTCCACAAAACACATTGGAAAATTGAAATACTGTACTCACTACTGATACTCTGTCCAAAGATCAGAGTCTGTTAATAATGGTTTATGCAACATCAAATGATGCGATGATGTTATGGCCAGAGTCCAAATTCAGGTGTAGAGTGCCATTTATTTCAATCATAGTTGATGGGAATTAAATATTGAAACAGTAGTGACAACTGTGCATTTCACTCCCTAAATGGGTGAATATAAGATTGCCATTCCCAACAAGTTGTGCCTGCCTGCCACTATTTGTGCAACAGTGTCCATGATGACTGTGAATGTCCTTGAGCGGCCCAGCCGGTCAAGGCCGGATTCGGCCCAGACTTGAATCCGATTGAACATCTCTGGCGAGATCTGATAATGGCTGTGCACTGATGCTTCCCATCCAACATGATGGATCTTGAGAATTGCTGCAAAGAGGAATGGGACAAGCTTCCATCGATCTATAATCGTCTTGTATACAGCCACTTTTCCACTCTACAGGTCATAGGTGGTGCTGGAGCCTATCCTACATGACTATGGGCATGAGGTGGGATAAGCTCCGGACAAGTTGGCAGCACATCATGGGCATACCAAGCTTGAGGTATATTCAAAAAGTATTGAGTAAAGGCTGTGAATGTTTATTTATCTATTTTTATTATTTTTTTCTTGGATATATTACAACAGACTTCACACCTTCTTTACTTTTGCAACATCAACAACAACATCTGGAAAAAAAAGGGCTGATGGCTAGAAAACATTTGGGTTGTAAAATACCCGTCGCCAGCATCAAAAAACGATTTTAAACACTTCTCTCATCACAATATGTTTTCAACCAATTCATACATTGAATTTTGACATTAATTGAGGCACATTATTTTTTTCAACCATCCATTTATATCCATGTGATGTCTTTTTTTCTTTTTTTTTTTACAAAATTTACAAAAGCAAAACAAAACATTGTTTTCAATTGTCTTTATTAGGTGTGTAGAATTTTGAGAGAAGAAAATCGATTTATTCCATTTTGGAAAATGTGGAAAAAGTACTGTGTATACCTTCCACATGAACTGCATAATGAGATTCTTGTTTGTAATGCATCAAACTATAGCATCCCTGCTAAAATATATCACTTAATAGACACATTAAAACACTGAAAAGATCATTGTACAGTACATGATACAGGTGTAAGTAATTAAGTGAGTTTGTATGATAAAAAGAAAATGTATAGAGGGATAAACACAGAGCTACGGATATGGAAAAAGTATACAATAAAAATACAAAGAAACATAACTGTATGAAAACTAATACTAGTAGCTCAGTTTATCAACAGTATTTCCATAATTATAAATTATCATGTGTTAAATATTCAAGCCAGACGGGTTTATATTGCTGTTCACCGCTATTTACTGTCTTCAAAAGCTGCACTCCCTCTGTGCTACTTTCTTCTTGACATAGTCTTGTAGGCTGTACAGCAAGGGCTCTGCATAGAGAATCTTCAGAGGGATGATCTGAAGTAGCCAACCCTGAATGGAAATGCACGCACACACACATACACGCACACATCCACAGGAATACATAAGTCTCTAACATGCAACTGCTCATTATTTGGCCCCATCAGATGCTTGTGCCATTGAGTCCTACCATGACTATATGACAGATGCTGCCATGGGTCTTATCTCCCGCTCTGATGTACTGCAGGGAGCTTTTGACAAAGTCTTCTGGGGTCAGAGTCACCATGTTAGTTTCCTGGTAAGCTGTCATTCGAGTGGAGACACCAAATGGAGCCACTGCCTGAGAAAATATGATGAATCAAGACAATCACTTTGAAGTCTTTCGCTCTTCTTTGATTTACAGATCTGCAGATGGAGATTAGATAAGAACTAGAGTACCTGTATAATAATCCCTTTACTTTTGTATTCAGCCTGAAGACCTTGAGAAAATCTTTCTACAAACACCTACAGTAATACAAATTGGAACATGAATTATCCTGTGATACGACTTAAAGGTACACATAGTGCTATACTTACCTTAGTGGCAGCATACAGGGTGTACATGGGGAATGGGAGGGAGGCGGTTCCAGATGAGACATTCACAATCACCCCTTTTCTCCTGCAGCAGCACAGGGAAACAGTTGTGATCTTACACTTGTGTCTAGAATCTAAATCCGAAACATGATGTTGTGATTTTTTTTTTTAACATCCTATAACAATTATTGCTAACGAAGACAATATGAGTAACTAACCTATTCTCCATTCTTGGAAGAACTATTTTGCACATCTGAAAGATTAAAATTAAGTCAGAATGAATGGTCAAAATTTATCTGATCGAATATTGATCACATAAATATGGAATATATATAATACATTAATACAATACAGGAATGAAATACAACTATATAGAATGTGGAAGTCATTATATGGAATTTATTGTGTTTCATCCGACACACTTTTCTGCACAAAGAATTTCCTGAAATTACAAACCGAAGTTCATTATACAAACACTCTCTTACCTTGGCCACAGTTTTTACATTGCAGTTTATCACCTTTAAAATTGTCTGAAAGAACAAAATTAAAACTGTTGTGATATTCAAGAAAAGTTAACAAGGTGGGTGGAGTTGTTTTAGGAATATTAAACCTGTGTGTGTGTGTGTGTGTGTGTGTGTGTGTGTGTGTGTGTGTGTGTGTGTGTGTGTGTGTGTGTGTGTGTGTGTGTGTGTGTTGTGGAGAGGGCATGTATTGCACACACATGCCTTAATTCACACATGCACGCAGATGATGCAACAAAAATGCATGTCAAAGGTTCCACATTATTTCACTGACTCTCACGTGGAGACACCATGCCAAGAAATGCAGTAGAAGACACCCAGCAAGTTGTTACACAACACAGATGTTAACAATTTTGGCCTGAAAATCCTTACAGATGCTGTTCTATATTATGAGGAGGTAAATATGTTGTGGGGCGAAACTCTGAATGTAAACACAGCATTAGCTCTTAAATAAAAATGGCACTGACCTGATCTAGCTCTGCAGTCTCAAGGAATTTACAGGGGATCATGCTGGGCAGCATACCAACGTTATTGACTGGGGTAGAATAGAAGAAGGCCAATTGTCAAAGGAGAAGATATTGCATATCCGATAAACAATGCTTTCTTGAGTTTGTTGTAGCCATTCATATTTCATAGATTATGTGAAATTAAAAAAAATCCAACCTAAAACCCCTATGTTGAGGTCTTTAAGCTGATTCTCAATGTCACTAAAGACATTTTCCGTGACGAAATCTGTTACTATTACTTTCACCTTCTTCCCTGTAGTGTCATCTAAGAAGAATGAAAAATTGGGGTGAGTAATGTACTGTTAACAGAGGAATCTTACAGAGAGATTATTTGTGATAATCAGTTTTGTAGCATAGCGACAATAAATTAGGGGAAAAAAAGTTTACTTATTTCCTTGGCCACCTGGTCCAGTTTCACTTTGGTTCTACTCATGAGTACGACGTTCAATCCTTGCTCAGCCATCTGTATCAAGTGCAGTGGTTGGTAGCAGAATTGCCAAAGACAGGGATTAGCGGATGTGCATCAAATAAAAAACTAAATATAACCTGCAGAGAGAGCTGGACAAGGCTTCACAGTCTTGGTAAAACATTATGATGTGGAGCAGATGATTTACATTTGAATGTGTTCTCACTTAAGTTTTAATACATACAAGTGTCAAGTTGAAAAATACATAAATGAGTGATAAAACAATTGCACTTACCGCAAATGCATATGCCCTCCCTATTCCTTCCGATGCACCCGTCACCACTAAAAGAGGGGTGCAGAGATCTGAGTTACAGTTTCTTTCATAACATTCTCTTTCAAACACTATGAATCATTGATACCATTCTCTTTACATGCCCATCCCATCCTGTTGGGTTTACACCATGCCCAACCTATCCTGTTCTTACAGGCTGTACAGTGTGTTCCCCTGTTCTGATAAAAAAAACTGTTGGGACAAACAGGAAGCGCTTGTTTGTAAGTGATCTCCCCCAAAAATCAAAGGCTCTTATACTCCTGATTATAAAGTGATGGGCATCAATATCACTGTGATTGGTGTCTGGTTTTCCAGGTTGGACTGTTAAGGTTAAATAAAGCTCAAATGCAAGCGACAGTTTAGTTTTCCTTTGACTTATAAATGAGTTTTAATGCCTTTACTTTTACCTAGTGAAAGAATAAACAGGATGTATGTCTTTAATTTTCTCTGAAAAGATGAAAAATAATTTGTTTCACTGGAAGATGATTCTTATTATGGGGTGTTCCTCACTTCAGCAACAAAGCTTTGTGAGATCAGAAACCTGTAAAATAAAGGAAACTACAAATGAATAATCCTACAAACTTTTGTGTTGAGGTTGTAACAGTCTATAGACAAGGTTGTGGTTGGAAGCTACAATAATGAATAAGTATTATGAATAATATCACAATATTTGGTAACAATGACTTTGCATCTCCAGTTCTTGTTCATCACAGTAGTTCTGTTGTCCCCATCAAACCTACTCCATGCTCTAAAGCAGTTTTTAGCTGATAATGAAGTCATTGCAGTGATGCTAAGCACACACAGTGAAAATCAATCAAATGTGTGTTGCATATATTTGTGCCATACATTTTTCAGTGTTTTTATAAAGAATTTAACAATATATTGATTAAAAACATAAAAGAACTGCCATGCATAAACAATCAATCCTGACACAGGTATTTCTACCAATGCAAATATAATACAATCAAAGGCAATGGTGCACACATGCATCATCACAGACAATTGATTTTATATACTTTTTACACACATATATTTTTCCATTTGTTGACCCACATACCACTTTTTTTTTTCTCAGGAAACTTGAACTGGGAAAAAAACACAATTGTGTGAAACTGCATTTGTGCAGATGTGCATTCAGCGTTCCAGGGCAGAAATTAACACTGAGGGACAGGGTTTGTGCAACCTAGAACACACTGTTCTGATGGCTGTTTTTCTCCACTGTGCTGGAATGGAATGAAAGTGGACTTTGGAAAGAAAGGACAGATCAGCCCAGTATACTCTGCTTTTTTATACGAGGCCCCTTTAATGACTGTGGGAGCCTGAATAACCTCTTCAGTAGATGCCAAAAGATTTTTTTTTTGTAGGTTGATGAAACCTTTCTGGGACCTGTGGAGGAATGTGTGTGTGTGTGTGTGTGTGTGTGTGTGTGTGTGTGTGTGTGTGTGTGTGTGTGTGTGTGTGTGTGTGTGTGTGTGTGTGTGTGTGTGTGTGTGTGTGTGTGTGTGTGTGTGTGTGTGTGTGTGTGTGTGTGTGTGTAATTACTGTGCCACGGTCTGTGAGGTGAGCCAGTGCTGACCACAGCATGTGCCCCCAATTGTATTAAGATTAAAATGCACTAACACTGTTCTCAAGTTCACATGGTTACATGGTTTTATCGACACCAGCTGAAGTGCTGTTATAAACTTACTTATCATCATTTATTTGTCATGCCATCGCTACAATTACTTGACAGTAGAATTTTCAAGAAGAGCACAAAAGAACATCAATAGCATGATGTATTTCTGACTGTAGTGCACTAATTTGCCTCCAATGATGTACAGCAATTTTTGTGCACCAGGAATTGATTGGCAGGAACATTCTGCAGGTAAAATAAACCGAATTTTCTGTAATTTAAATACTACTGTAATTAAAGCACTTCATCCAGAGGTATGAATAAGTAACTCTAGGTTCAAAGATTAAACAAGTACAGTACAATCTTTGCAACAGGGGATATTGTGAATTAAGTTTGAAACTCTTTGTTTATAGTTACCAATTGTTTGTCATGCATATTTGGGGGTGGAGAGTGCATGCCCAGACATATTTTGACATCTAATAACTAACACCACTGCTTATGCTACTACTTATGCTACTACTTGTGCTAATACGTACATACAGTACACATAAACAGTTATATAAACACAAATTGTGTTGTACTGAATAAAAATCCTGAGTGTTGCAAGTGATATTTGTCTCATCAATCGAAATCATAGCGGTAGTCAGCCACATATGGTGTACAGTAACATACATTACAGTCCACACACGCATAAACAAAGAAATACATGAACACAAATCTCACCTGCCCACTCTCCCATAGAGGTAAAAAAGGACTTTGACACTGGAAAGCATATTTTTGGAAAAAGCATCCTACTGAAAAGCAGCAGTTTCCCACCAAAGTAAACAATAACAGCAGTACCAAGAGAAATGAAAAACAATTCCTTTAAATCCATGTTTGTCCAGCACAAAACAAATTTCAACTTTCTGTCTCCTCAAAGTCTCAACAGTTTTTCACTAAAAATAAAGAATGACGGAAAAAGGGATTAGCTGTGCCAGAGGACACTCCCATTTCAAACACTCATGCACACACATGCAGGCTCTTACTCTATCTCCAACTTGCGTAGAAAAACATACAGTGCATGTTGTAACGAAGCATATCACTATTCAGCCCCAAGTAAGACATATTTTTAATTGTTTGTTGATATCCAACAAGTACTAACTCAGGAATCTTTTTATAACTTAAAAACTTTTTTATCACAATTTTCCATATTTTCAATTTTTTGATAATGTTCACGGGCATCATCCAAAAAAAATCCCATATCTTAACAGATACAGTTGTACAAAGAAGTCAGGTCAAATACCTTGTTCATTCTTCAGATATCTCTTGACCCAAAGAATGTGCGTTTTACACATGAATATCAATAACTTCTCATATTCTGCAATTCTATTCATCTAAACCAAAAGCTGTCTCCTGGACCTCATCCCAAAAAGTTTGCACTTCCCTGTTAGATATGATAAGTCTGCCCTTATTAACAGGCTCTGTACAACAGTCCTTCAAACTAGCTGTAATTAAAACTCTCCCTCATAAGTGAAGCACTGGGGCTTTGGTTTGAGTTCAGTGGCAAAGAGAGTGAGAGAGAGAGAGAGAGAGAGAAAGAGAGAGAGAGAGAGAGAGAGAGAGAGAGAGAGAGAGAGAGAGAGAGAGAGAGAGAGAGAGAGAGAGAGAGAGAGAGAAGGCAGTTTCGTGAAAGGGGGACAAGGAGAGAGAAAGCTCATTATCTCAGGGATTTTGTGTATAATTGATCACTCTCTCACCTTCATAGCGTACTGGACCTGCTGCTGCCATTGAAATTGGAGATAGGAAGGACTAATCTGAAAGAAGCTGAAAAGCTTGCAGTTGTGCTTAAGTTTACCATTTTTGCTTTGCAAAAATAAACTCATCAGTGCTGTCACTGACAGGAGCAACTGTGGTGCCGAAGTACCACACAGTGATGAAGATGACAGATGAGCAGGAACACTGAGTGCAGCTGGTACTGGCACTAGCCCAAATGCTCCATGGGTTAAGGCCATGTAATGGGAGCATGACGCAACTGGAGTTCTGGGGGTGCTCCGTCTGCCACTATAGGTCGAGAAGGGAGCACTACCTTCCAGCAGCGGCTGATAGATGCAATGGAAAAGTGAGTGTGGCTGGGGGATCCTGCTAGTGAGAATATGTTGGAACATCTGGTCCTGGAGCTGTTGATGTGGGGCATCTCAACGGGGTCCTGTTAATATCTGGCATCACTGGCCAACAATGGTGAAGCAGTCAACACCTTCAAAGTCTCTCTCTACTACAGGAAGTAGTACAACTTCTCATCCATCCCTCAAGCCCCAACACTCCCTTCCCTGCTTTTTCCTTGCTTGAACCTCAGGTATTTGCCAATCAAATCTCTCTTTTGTTGCTTTCTCCATGATCCAACCCCTGCAGGAGAAAAAGAGCCAGGGAAAGAGCGGGAATCATCCCAAGTGTTTTTTGATAATCTGATTGCTTGCCGTTCCTCATATTGCAGTGGACTTAGAGGTCATTGCCGTTGTGATTGGAGTCTTGAAGAACCAGTTTGAAAGGAGATGGAAAACTGTTTGTTGTGTTGGGGTTTTTTTTTTTTAATTAATTTTTTTTTCTCCTAAAGGTAAAGACTACCACCAAACATCACTGATGTCAAGAGTGACAGGTTGCACACATGAGTAGTAGCTAACTGCTACAGCCTTCGTTTGAGCCAGATGATGTATTTAACTATAGACTTCAGTGTAATTTCCCTTTTCTGTGTAAAATACGTGAGAAACAACAACAAAAACAACAATAAGAATTATTTTATTCAGTGGTGCTTATTCAGTCTTTCAAGGTTGACTCAAAAAACAAAAAGAAAAAGAGGAAAAGAAAAAGAAATGACCTAAAAAATACACCGGAAGTAAAGCAGTCAAGGTAAAATACGTCATATCAAAATGTGATTATGAATATAAGGGGTAGGCTGGTCTTAGTGTTTTTGAGATGTGATGTGAAGGTGTGGTCCCAATTGGAGGGGCAGAAAGAGTCCCATGGTGGACAAACAGGCAGGAACAGAGGAGAGGAAGGAAGTGCAGCCTAGGATGACAAAAGTGAATGGGAAGGTGTGTATCTTACTCAGCATCCTTCTACTAATATATTCACTATCTCTCCTCTGGACATGTCCAAACCATCTCAGTCTGGCCTCTCTGACTTTATCTCCAAAACCTCTAACATGTGCTGTCCCTCTGATGTACTCATTCCTGATCCTATCCTTCCTGGTCACTCCCAAGAGAACCTCAGTATCTTCATCTCTGCTACCTCCAGCTCTGTCTCCTGTCTTTTCCTCAGTGACACTGTCTGACACTTTTCTCCACCCGTTCCATCCTGCCTGTACACGCTTCTTCACCTCTTTTCCACACTCTCAATTGCTCTGGACTGTTGACCCTAAGTACTTAAAATCCTCCACCTTCTTGATCTCTTCTCCCTGTAACCTTCAATCTTCCACTTGGGTCCTTCTCATTCACACACATGTAATCTGTCTTATTGCAGCTAACCTTCATTCCTCTCCTTTCCAGGACAAACCTCCACATCTCTAGCTTCTCCTCCACCTGTTCCCTGCTCTCACTAAAGATCACAATGTCATCTGCAAACATCATAATCCACGGAGATTCCTGTCTAACCTCGTCTGTCAGACTGTCCATCACCATAGCGAACAAGAAGGGGCTCAGACCTGATCCCTGATGCAGTCCCACCTCCACCTTGAACTCCTCTGTCAAACCTACATCACACCTCACCACTGTTTTACAGTCCTCATACATGTCCTGCACCGCTCTAACATACTTCTCTGCCACTCCAGACTTCCTCATACAATACCACAGTTCCTCTCTGGGCACCCTGTCATCAGCTTTCTCCAGATCTACAAAAACACAATGCAGCTCCGTTTGACCTTCTCTGTACTTCTCTATCAACATCCTCAAAGCAAATACTGCATCTGTAGTACTCTTTTTTGGCATGAAACCATACTGCTGCTCACAAATGCTCACTTCTGTTCTTAGTCTAGCTTCCACTACCCTTTCCTATAACTTCATTGTATGGCTCATCAGCTTTATTCCTCTGTAGTTGCAACAACTCTGCACGTCTCCCTTGTTCTTAAAAATGGGCACCAGCATACTTCTCCTCCATTCCTCGGGCATCTTCTCACTATTGAAGATCCTCTTGAACAACCCAGTCAGAAATTCTACTGCCACGTCTCCTAGACACTTCCAAACATCTACAGGTATATCATCTGGACCGACTGCCTTTCCACTCTTCATCCTCTTCAATGCCCTCCTCACTTCATCCTGACTAAACTTTGCTACTTCCTGGTCCACAACAGTCACCTCTTCTAATCTTTGTTCTCTCTCATTTTCCATGTTCGTACTCGTACTCATGTCTACTCTCCTCGGCTCTCTCAGTGTCCAACTTCTTCTTAGCTAACCTCTTTCTCTGTATACACTCCTGTACCTCCTCGTTCCACCACCAGGTCTCCTTATCTACTTTCCTTCCAGATGACACACCGAGTATTCTCCTACCTGTCTCCCTGATCACATTAGCTGTACGTAGTTGTCCAGTCATCTGGAAGCACCACCTGACCACCTAGAGCCTGTCTTAACTCCTTCCTAAAAGTCATGCAACACTCTTCCTTTTTCAGCTTCCACCATTTCCTTTTCTGCTCTGCCTTTGTCCTCTTCATCTTCCTCACCACCAGAGTCATCCTGCACACCACCATCCTATGCTGTTTGGCTACACTCTCGCCTACCACTACTTTGTAGTCACTGATCTCCTTCAGATTACACCGTCTACACAAGATGTAGTCTACATGTGTGCTCCTACCACCACTCTTATAGGTCACCCTAAGTTCCTGCCTCTTCTGGAAGAAAGTATTCACTATAGTAATTTCCATCCTTTTTGCAAAGTCAACCACCATCTGTCCTTCTGCGTTCCTCTCCTGGATACCAAACCTGCCCATCACCTCCTCATCACCTCTGTTTCCTGCAACAACATGTCCATTGAAGTCAGCTCTAATGACAACTCTCTCACTTCTAGGTATGCTCTGCATTACTTCATCAAAGTCCAACCAGAATTTCTCCTTCTCCTCCAGCTCACATCCTACCTGTGGAGCATACCCTCTAACAACATTGAACATCACACCTTCGATTTCTAGCTTCAGACTCATCACTCTATCTGACACTCTTTTTACCTCCAGGACATTCCTAGCAAACTCCTCCTTCAAGATAACTCCTACTCCATTTCTCCTCCTATCTGCACCATGATAGAACAACTTGAACCCTGCTCCTAAACTTCTAACCTTGCTACCTTTCTACCTGGTCTCCTGGACACACAGTATGTCTTCCTTCCTTCTCTGCATCATGTCAACCAACTTTACCTTTTCCTGTCATAGCCCCGACATTCAACGTCCCTACTCTCAGTCCTATACTCTTGGTGTTCCTCTTCTCTCTCTTCCTACGATCACACTTTCCTCCTCTTTTTCTTTGACGAACAGTAGTCTAATTTCCACCGGCACCCTGTAGGTCAACAGCGCCGATGGCGGTCGTTGTTAACCCGGGCCTCGACCGATCCGGTATGGAAGTCATAGGTTTGATAAGCATGTTTGATTTGGCAAAGGTTTTATGCTGGATGCCTTCCTGACACAACCCTCTGTATTTATCTGTGCTTGGGACCGGCACAATAAGACACTGGCTTGTGTCCTCTTGTGGCTACATTATTAATAAAAATATACACAATATGTATAATTATAATAAATAATATTACTATATAATATAAATTGAATATTTTCAATACATTTGCAATGACCATCTTCACATTTTCAACTTCACCAATTGTTAATTCAGTTTTATGCTGTATTGCTGCGCCATTAATAACGGATTAAGTATGGGCACTTTGTGTAACGCAGAACACTGAATTTTTCAAGAATAAACTGTGAACATAAAAGACTACTGTACAGCGCTGTCGTGTATACCCTGACGTGATTTTGAACGCAGGACTTGAGATTTGACAATATCATGATAACTGATTAACTTTGGCGTCTGATCCGACTGGCAGCAGCCGCTTCGCTCATTCAGAACGACTACGACTACGAAGCATACCCCCAATCCTACGTCATCACCGTGCGCCAGCTGTGTGACTCGCGCCATTCTCAGGAGCGTGTTTCCATCTCTCATTACATTGTCATTGGCAGAGGCTTGGTGGTTACTGTTGTAGGCACATACTGTGTTTTGCTACCGTCTGTCATTCACGTGAACGTGAGTCTGATTTCATTTTTTTTTTTCGAGACCGAGTTTCACGAATTCCGTTATTTCGCTCCCAGGATTCTGTCGGCCAGTGGTTTCACGTTGAATAAGTTTAGCTTGTTGGCTAGCCCAAACTTAGCTTTAATGTTTTGGGTATCCATTATTTTTCGCGTGTTTCGATGAGGCAGCATGACTGGGATAGTTAATTATGAGTTAATTAAAGGACTTAAATGTAGCCTCGATGGTGCACTTGCTGCTCCCTTAGACCCCTTCATAATGAGCTTGTTTTGGTTCTCTGCTCTTAAAAAAACAGACTAATGTCATGGACTTGTTTGTTATCACATGTGTGCATTTCATCGTGTCACAACATAACCACTACAACGTGTCTACCCGGTGAAAGGCCCGCCGTTAGACGTAGTGGCATCGTTATTATGTTTTTGACCCACGCAGAGGATAACGTGACTTTAGTTTATCTTGGTCAACATAAATATTGTATTTAGTATAGGTAACGCCTTTAGCTCACTTTAGCTCAAGACCTTTTGGCTGAATTGGATGACTCGTTGACGTTTGACAGCTAAGCTAACGTTAGCTACATTTGTAAAATATCCATCAGTTGTTACCAGTTTCCACATCTAAATACGATCAGTTTAAATAGTACAATAAAAGAGATATTGCCAGTTTCCACAAATAGTCTAACAATTATTTCATATGAGAAAAATCTCCAGTATATCCTGTGTCACCAGACAAGAAGTCTAGTCCAGAGGCTTTTTAGTTTGATAAATGCTAAAAGGTTAGATGTTTCTTTGTTCAGAAAATGCACAGTTCTATTGAAAATCTTCTTTACGTGAGTCTCTTTTGGATTTTGTATCAACGTGATTATTTTGTAATTTGACTTTTATGAATAAGCGTGATGTTAAAAAATCAAAATCTCTCTAAAATTTTGCCCGGGTTAGTTCCTGTCTAAAAGCATTAACTACTGAGGTCTAAATGTTTTGCTATTTGTAATCAAACAAAAAATTGCCTTGTCGGACCTTCATTTGCCAGGAAGTGCATCAGGGCATTATTCATGTAAGAATGGTGGAATACCTCAGTGGGTTAAAGCTTGGTTTATCCTCTCCACCCCTCAGGATAAAATTCATTAAGCAGAGTTACAAATGTAACAGTTACATCACGGTACTACAGTATTTTATTTAATTGTAAATTATAGATTGAAATTTAATAAGTAATGACTTACAAACAATTCAGTTTATGAACAGTGTCTCTAAACCGGTTGTGTTCATAGGTTGAGGACTACCGGTATCTTCAAACAAGACAATGGAAGAAAAAATGCATTTGTGTTTTACACATTATTTGAATATATGTATCTTATTTGCATATCTTGTTAGCATATAAATAATATTTAGGTTTATTTTTTTTTATATTTTACGGCAGCGTAGAGCTGCCACACCAAGAAAATAAAAACCGGGACGTGTCACGTTATTTCGTGATACGTATCACGTTATTTTGTGATAGTATCACGTTATTTTGTGATAGTATCTCGTTATTTCGTGATACGTATCACGTTATTTTGTGATAGTATCACGTTATTTTGTGATAGTATCTCGTTATTTCGTGATACGTATCACGTTATTTTGTGATAGTATCACGTTATTTTGTGATAGTATCTCGTTATTTCGTGATACGTATCGCGTTATTTTGTGATACGTATCACAAAATAACGTGATACGACTTTTTAAAGTGGTTTCATTTACTGTCTGCTGGCCATCAGTAAATCATGGCTCCTTTACATGATGCCATTGAATTATATTTCATGCTTGGCTTGAGACATGGTGAGATTTTACAGTTATTGGGCTCCGTGGATGACATTTATATAAGCATGCGTACCCTAAGACGACATTTGAAAAAGATGGGGCTATACCGGAGGAATAACGAGTGGGACCCTCTTGAGGTAGCGTCGTTCCTCATTGATGAGCTGGAGGTACACGGCCGGCTGCATGGATACAAGCTCCATCATCTCAACATAACATTCATTCATTCATCTTCTAAACCGCTTAATCCGCAAACGCAGGTCGCGGGTCAACATAACATTTTATCACGAAATAACGTGATACTATCATGAAATAACGAGATACGTATCACGAAATAACGTGATACTATCACGAAATAACGAGATACGTATCACGAAATAACGTGATACGTATCACGAAATAACGTGATACGTCCCGGTTTTTATTTTCTTGGTCTGGCAGCTCTACGCTTCCGTAATATTTTGCATGAAAAACCTCTAAGAAAATTTATATTTTTGCTCCACCACAGCACTGCATGCAATGAAGTTTGTGGATTGAAGTGCCAGCCTTCTGACAGATTGCAGCTTTAACCACATAAGCCAGAGTTGTCCGGCTTAAACTGTTGTGTTCACAACATTGTAAAATCCTTGCAGGAGAGTTATTGCAGTGGATGGAGAACAATCAGTCTCTTCTTCCTTTTAAGTCTGAATTTTAAGATTGTATTTATGCACTTGCAACCTGGCCAATATGTGACAAGAATTACAGGTGCGACATATTGGGCTTTGATCTGACCGGACAGTCTAAAATCTAACTACAGGCCTTTTTCACGCAGGGATTTATTGGAATCTTCTTTATGTACGTAAACCAGTAAAGAAAAACAACTGTTTGCTGAAAAGCTAAAGCTTCACTGAACTGTTGCCGTTTCAAGTTAAATGAATGCCCATAATGTATTTAAGATGTGGAACATTAAATTTGAAAGGGGTTTTGTTCTCAAATTAAAAGTTGATAAATTTATTAAGTATAGGAACAAAAATGGTTTGTGACCCGAATGCTCCCGATTATTAAATATGCACTAGGGTCATGACCGCCTTTGGTCCAATGAAAAACAAAATGATTTTATTTTTACAAGTTAAACCCGCAAATTGGTGTACGACAAGGCGAGGACGATCGATCGAAAGAAATTAAGAATCTAGTGTTATATAGTAGAGTTTGTGTTAAAATCCTAATTGAACAAGAAATGATGAATGCTGAGAGGGAGGGGGTAGGAGTGGTGACAGACCGATCAGAAGGTAAATGAAAGATATTATCAATACTTTTTTGTATTCTTAGACTTGTAATCCCTATGATCTGCAGAAATAACCAGCGATGCATGTAAATGTGTATTCACCTCGCTTGCTATTTTTCATGCCTTTTTAAATTGAAATGAAAAATCATATTATGGAATTAAAAAAAACAAAACTAAACTATGGCATACCAATGGTGTTGGTGGTGGTCAAAGTTAAAATGTCTTCTAGTCCAAGTAAAACTTACAAGTAAACATTGAGTAATATCAAGAATCAAATTTATTAAAGTCAAAGTGTGTGTGTGTGTGTGTGTGTGTGTGTGTGTGTGTGTGTGTGTGTGTGTGTGTGTGTGTGTGTGTGTGTGTGTGTGTGTGTGTGTGTGTGTGTGTGTGTGTGTGTGTGTGTGTCTCTGTGTGTGTCTCTGTCTGTGTGTGTGTGTGTGTGTCGGTGTATGTGTCTCTGTGTGTGTCTGTGTGTGTATCTCTGTGTGTGTGTGTGTTTTCAATTGTTGAATCTCACATTTATACCTGCATAAAGTAGGATAGACATAAAGATAGTTAAGCTTGAACAATTGATTTTTAGTGTATTTTTGTAGGTAAACTGAACAGAAGATTTTGCCCTCAGAATGCAGGAAAACAACCCCATTTTATAAAAAAAATTCCCAGGGGAGGCCCCCCGTACCCCACCTGTGGGGGCGTACCCCCCCCCCCCCGGACAAGCATTGGTTGTCAGCGCACTGCACCGCTGTCTTGGACACAGAATGTGGCTTACTCCATTATTTTACACTGAGCCACAGTGGCTTGGTCATACTACCTGCTAGTGCAAGCCCAGTTAAGTTGTAAGTGGAAGGACATAAGGGTAAAGATAGAAGAGTGTCCGATTTGCCTTCAATTTTCCAGCGCCACGTTAACTTTAGGTTACCTCACATTTTTGTGTTATCGTGTAGTGTTGATCCTCAGTTCATTATTAAGCTGGTGTGGGACTAGTTGAACTGTAGATTGATCACAGTCTAGGCGATCAATGAGAAACTGACCCTCTAGCATCCTTGGGGAAGCTGAATCCAGGCAAACATGATTTCAGCTTCTCAGTGTGGTGTTGAACACGTAGCACATGGAGAACTCAAGCAGATGTATCATCCCTTTGGATAGTTAATTTTGCATAAAATGAATGAAAGAAAAATCTTCTATATAAAGAATATAGCGTGTAGTTTGTATAATATACTGTACTAAAATTTAGTTGCTTGTTGCCACACACATTTCTGATGTTGGAACTGTGCTGGAAATGACCTTCCTCCCTATAGTGGCTTCTAAAACATGCTAGTTGGTTGAGTGCAGTGTTTTAACTTTGAAACATGACTAATTGTAAAGCTCTTCGTCTTTCCTTTCAGCTTTCCCCTTCAGGGGTCGCCACAGCGAATCAGTTGCCGCCATCTAACCCTGTCTTCTGCATCCTCTTCTCTCACACCAACTACCTTCATGTCCTCCTTCACTACATCCATAAACCTCCTCTTTGGTCTTCCTCTAGGCCTCCTGCCTGGCAATTCAAAACTCAGCATCCTTCTACCAATATATCCACCATCTCTCCTCTGGACATGTCCAAACCATCTCAGTCTGGCCTCTCTGACTTTATCTCCAAAACCTATAAAATGTGCTGCCCCTCTGATGTACTTATTCCTGATCCTATCCATCCAGGTCACTCCCAGAGAGAACCTCAGCATCTATATCTTTGCTACCTCTAGCTCTGTAAAGACATCATTACAAAAAACAAGTGTTAAATGAACAAATTCAACTGGAGTTACTGCACTCAGAAAAGTGTGACCAGTCACAGCCTACTGTTGGGTTCCCAAAGCTGGAACCTATGCTGGTACAGAGCCGTATGTTTTATTTACCGTCACTCACAAAAATGGAGCAAGGCATCTAGAATCCAGGATCTGCAGGCATTCACTGAATGACAATAACATTTTTTGATGTTGTCTTACTTATATGAGTTGTTAACCGAGTCTTAACTTTTATCAGGAGTACTAGAAAAAGTCTCCCCTCAGGTAGTTTGTAACTGCTGAGGACATTATTGCCAGAAAAAAAAATAGAATACAAGATTTTTATTACTGGATGTAAACATGAACTAAGCAGATTAATCATTAACTGATTGTGTAAAAACTTAACGGCAATACGTGATGCTAAAAACCAAAATGCTGGAGTTCATGTGCATTAAATACAAGTCCAGTTGTAGGTTCCATTAAATCTTAAAATAGACAAGTGTTTCAATAGTCTTTCTTATTGATTATTTTCTGAATCAATAATTCAAAGACTTTATCAAAAGAATTCATCCTGGCCAAAGAGCTGCTGCTGCGTTTTGTTTTTGTAGGGGCCAGAATGCACATTGTTAAACAGACACACACTGGATCACTCTTTTGAAGATTTATATGTGGGCTGTAGATGGCAGCCTTGCTTAGTGGTTTCTTCACAAACGCAACCTCACTTGCACCTCGTATCCTCTGCTGGCCTCACAGGTGACACTTTCTCCAAATAGCCGGTAGCTGGGTTGAAGACATTCTTTAATAGGATCATCTTACTTTTTTATGAAGAGATTTGACTTATGTCAGTGGTATGTTGACTAACAAACAATCAATTTGTTCTGTAGCTTTGTATTTCATGCTTGTGTTGACTGGCATCTTGATAGATGATTTACTAGTATTGCAAAAACCTCTGGGCTAAATAAATATATAGATACACTGGGCTTGCACGAGGAACTAGTATGACTAAGCCACTGTGGCTCAGTGTAAAAGAATTGAGTAAGCCACAAAAAGCCACACTCTGTGTCCAAGACAGTGGTGCAGCGCTTGGATGACCAACGCTCATCGTGGGGGGGATCCGGGGGGCCTCCCCCGGGAGATTTTTTAGAAAATGGGTTTGTTCTCCTGCATTCTGAGGGCAAAATCTTCTGTTCAGTTTACCTACAAAAATACAGTAAAGTCAACAGTTCGAGCTGAACTATCTTTATTTCTGTCCTGCTTTATGCAGGTATGAATGTGAGATTCGACAATTGAAAACTTCCATTCACTATGTGAATATACAGTCATACAAAATATTACTCAATGTTTACTTGTAAGTTTTACTTAGACTAGAAGACATTTTAACTTTGACCACCACCAACACCATTGGTATGCCATAGTTTATTTTTTTAATTCAATAACATTTTTCATTTCAATTTAAAAAGGCATGAAAAATAGCAAGCGAGGTTGATACACATTTACATGCATCGCTGGTTATTCCTGCTGGTCATAGGGATTACAAGTCTAAGACTACAAAAAAGTATTGATAATATCTTTCATTTACCTTCTGATCGGTCTGTCACCACTCCTCCCCCCTCTCAGCATTCACCATTTGTTTATTAATGAGGACTTTAACACAAACTACTATAAAACACTGTTGTACACCAATTCGCGGGTTCAGCTTGTAAAAATAGAATCATTTTTTCATTGGACGAAAGGAGGTCATGACACGAGTGCATATTTAATGATCGGGAGCGTTCGGCTCACTTCGGCTATTTCAGTCGGCATGCGGAAATAGCGGTGCTATTTTCGCTAGCGCTGCTCCTGCTCGATAGCGGAGGTAGCGCTAGCGCCGCTCGCCAGTGGAAGTTGCGGCGCCAGCGCCTCTCGCTAAAGGAAATAGCGGCGCTAGCACCGCTCGCTAGCGGAATTAGCCTAGCAGAAATAATGAGTGCCGCTAGCGAGCGAAAAAGTAAGTTTTAGCCTTTTTTCCGTAAAAATAAGAACGCTACTGTGGCTACACAGTATAAAAACCTTGTAGCCATCTGGAATTTACTTCGCCTATGGCAAAGTGGCGAATGGCTAGCACAAGCCCATACTTTATTAATAAATAACTCATAAGGAAGGTTTTTACTTCATTTTTGTAGTCAAAGATGTGACAGACTTGGCGTTTTTAATTTCAAATCAGAATAACACTTTTGGAGACAACAAACTTTTCTTTCGATATTTCTTTGTCAGTACAGTATATTTGACAGTGATTTTGATTCATCATAAACAGGCAGGCCAAAGTTAATCCTCGACAATGTTTTTTTAAAATTATTTTCTTGTAGACAAACTTAAATGTTTATCTACTGCTCATTCTTGTCAATGGAGCACATCTGTTTCTTCCTCCCCACCTGTCCCCCTTGTATCCCCCTGCAGTGATATCCAGGTATGGATATGGATGGTGCCAGTTCAGTGGTGCTGCAGGCCTTAACCCAGGCTACTAGTCAGGACACAGCTGTGCTGAAGCCTGCAGAGGAGCAGCTCCGACAGTGGGAGACCCAGCCAGGATTCTACTCTGTCCTTCTGGTGAGAGATGACATGAAATATTTGTAAAAAATACATTGGAGAAAACCTGTTAAAACCTTAATGACTAAATATTAACGGATGTCCTGAAACTTAGTTCAGACAAATAACGGAGATGTTTGTAGCATATGTATGTAGCATACAAATTAACAATATCAAATTGGGCTTTCTCAGAAGATGTGGTTCGGCTCTAGGAGTGGAGAGAGGAAGAGACTGAGACAGAGGTTTGAATTTGGTACCATATATTTAAAATAAAAATCATAGAACACAAAGAATGGCTATTCTCACAAAGGAAAAACAAATGACATTTCTAACTTAAATTAGCCTCAAGGAAAACAAAACAAAATCAATGCCGTCAAATGCATACATTCAAGTAATACATTCAAATCTGAAGTCCAATGAGCCCACTTAATTGGGTCTCAGTCCATGTGCGCATTACGCACAACAAAAGTTCAGGTTGTCCACAACACGGGGTTGTACCAGTGTTGACTCGAGCAGGATCTCCAGAGGGGTAGTGTGCAAAGTGAGGGAAGGGAATGTGTGAATGTGAGTGTGGGACAGACCGCAAAATTCAGTTCACAAGGATTTTGTTTTCCAAGTTCTTTCTTTTCTTAGCTCGCCATCCAAACCTGGCCTGAATAAAAAAGGAACAGGACCAGTTTCAGCTCGGTGTACACCAAATATATATATACACAGTATATATATATCAATCAATTAATCTAAATCAATAAATAATGCAGTTTGCATCACAATACTGTACAATATTTACTTTGTTCTTTTTTAAAGTGTATAACCAAAGATACTTAAATACACACATTCGGAGAAACGGGCATAGTTACGCTCGCTAACCCCATTGTATGCATACAGCCTAAAAGCTAACTTAGCGCAGCTCACCGGTTCCGCCGTTTCACGAATGTAGTCGCGCTGCAGTTGGCTCTCACAAGTTGACATTTAGGCAATACGTCAAAAACCTTTCAAGTGTTGTCACCGTGAAATGAAAACTATGAATTCGGCGTCCGTCTCCTCACGGCCCCTCTCGCATCACCCGACTCACTTCCTGGGACGCCGTTTTATGGGCACCGATAGGCTGCGTGGGGTCATGTGACGCCCCGACGGTCGCTAGGAGACGACTAGAAACGCCAAATAGATTGTTTCTTCACCTGGGTTACATGTTACTTTGTAGATCATTTTTATTAAGAGGAAATATATTTCATTCTGACTAACAAAATTAGATTAAATAAGATAAATTGGGAGATTGTGTAGCATAGACAGATCGCTTGGTATTAAAGAAATACAGTACACATATTTTCAGTTGAATAATTTTAGGATTAAATATTTTCCTTTTTTCCAAAGTCACAGATCAGTTGTGTACAGGTCAGTAGTAAAATCCAATATTTATTAGTGTGCAGTCATCCTCTCTGACCAGCTCTTAGCATTTGATATATATTCACCACAAAGTCTGTTTGGATAAAAAAACCCCAAACATTGTAGAAAATTGTTTTACTGTCGAGGTGTGGCTTACACAAGAAGATAGATTTAACCTTCAGTTCTGTGTATTCAGTAGAGAAATCGGCTGGGATGTGTTCTTCCTGGCCAAGCACAAACACTTATTCCATTCAATGGAAAATTTATTATTTTGTATATATTTACAATGAATACATTGTGGTGAAGAGTGATAATGAACTATAATTGGGGGCGGCAGCAGCTCAGTCAACTAAATCTTGGGCTGGGGACCGGAAGTTGCCAAATTCGAAACGCGAGTGGGGCAAAACAGTGTGAGCTGGCAAAGGGAAGCGTCAAGTCAACCCCCAGAGCACCGCCAAGGCGCAAAAATGGCAAGCCCCCCCCCCCACACACACACACAAAAACACACAAGCTGCTCATTAGGGCACACCTCAAAGTAGCTGCCCATCGCTCTGCCTCCTCTGTATGTAAATTGCATGCTTACAGGCCCCTTGTGTGTGTGTGTGTGTGTGTGTGTGTGTGTGTGTGTGTGTGTGTGTGTTTCTAAGGCCTGTACAAACACACACACACACATATATATGCATGTTTAAAAATTATAGCAAGAGTGAAAAAATAATTTCCCCATGGGGGCAGTAAAGTGCGTCTCTTCTCGTTCTTCTATAAATAGTCCTGTCTAAGGCTAAGTATGGCCCAGTAGATATTTTCCAATAAAATGAATGTGGATTGTGTTGCAATTTCTTAATCTGGCTTTTCTGGTAAACCACACAGTTTACATTTTCAATTACACAAGTAAAGGGGTTTGTCATGTACTTGAGTCTGGCTGTGCTCATGAGTCAGACCTCTGTTACGCATTGCAGTGAGAAATTCTAGATGGAGTTTTTAGCTGCTTGCATGTTTCTTTATTATGAAAGGTCCAGCGTGTAAAATTTAGGAGCATCTTGCAGTGAGATTGCGGTTTTCCAGCCTGTGATAATGCAGGAAATAGTAAAAGTGCTGTAGTTTTTGGTTTGTCATATTTGGGCTACTTAGAAATACAGTGTGGTGCAAAACGGTGGCAGGATTCTCGTATTAGTTTTACCCAGGAGTCAAATCAGCACCACAACAGGTACACAGCAGGAAAGGGGTCTCGTCAGGCCTCATGTAATATCCCTGTCCATAGGAAACATTAAGGCTAATTGTCTACGACAGCAGTGACCATAACAAGAGTCAGTGTGGAGGACAGTTAATACAGAATGAAAGGGAGAGATTTCCTGTTTGTCACCTTTTCATATACGAGGTTAAATGTCACAATAAGAAAACAGTACCTTATTCTTAGCCTCAGTTGTTTTTCCTACATTGTGATTGCAGTCCTGAGGCCCTAGAAAAAGATGTGCATCAGAGTGACTGTGTCTGTTTTCACGATTCTTGATAGTTCGTTTTAGAAACAATTAGTCATACGTTGTGGAGGAGATTGTTGTAAGTAGAACTGCAATAGATGTTGCTTTTAAATCAAGCCTGGGGAACAGCACTGATCGAGAAGTCACTCACTCCAATATCCTTGGGTTGTGCTTTGAGCAAATCAGATGTTCCCATCTCCAAGACCTTCATCTGAAGAATTGCTTCATCAAGTGAAGGCAGGGAGGTTTTTTTCTTTTCTTTTTTTAACCTCTACAGTCTACTGGCCATCACCTGAAACAGAGGGAGGATGTCTCAGAAAAAGGACAGTGTCACCTGAGGGTTTATGGGAGCTATGCTTCGAGATTTTCTGCCCATTTTTCATGAAATCCATCCTCACTGGACTCATTATTGCCATAATGTATATGTAAAAATGGAAAAATAACTGGAATTTATGCAGCGGAGATTTTTTTTTCAATGATTCTAAAAGATAATCCAAGTCCAAGTTCCTAAAACATTTGTGTTATGCCTAATTTCATTTAGCTTCATTTGCTGATGGGGTTCATGCTGGGCTTGCACTAGCAGGTAGTATGACTAAGCCACTGTGGCTCAGTGTAAAAGAATTGAGCAAGCCACAAAAAGCCACATTCTGTGTCCAAGACAGTGGTGAAGCGCACTGACGACCAACACTTGTCGCGGGGGGTGTAGGAGGGATACCCCCCCACATGTGGGGTACGAGGGGCCTCGTCCGGGAAATTTTTTTAGAAAATGGGGTTGTTTTCCTGCATTCTGAGGGCAAAATCTTCTGTTCAGTTTACCCACAAAAATACACTAGAGTCAACAGTTCAAGCTTAATTATCTTTATTTCTATCCTACTTTATGCAGGCATAAATGTGAGATTCAACAAAATATTACTCAATGTTTACTTGTAAGTTTTACTTGGACTAGAAGACATTTTAACTTTGACCACCACCAACACCATTGGTATGCCATAGTTTAGTTTTTTTAATTTGATAATATGATTTTTCATTTCAATTTAAAAAGGCATGATCAATGGCAAGCGAGGTGAATACACATTTACATGCATCGCTGGTTATTCCTGCAGGTCATAGGGATTACAAGTCTAAGACTACAAAAAAGTATTGATAATATCTTTCATTTACCTTCTGATCGGTCTGTCACCACTCCTCCCCCCTCTCAGCATTCACCTTTTGATGTTTAATTATGATTTTAACACAAACCCTACTATATAACACTAGATTCTTAATTTCTTTCGATCGATCGTCCTTGCCTTGTTGTACGCCAATTCGCGGGTTTAGCTTGTAAAAATAGAATCATTTTGTTTTTCATTGGACAAAAGGAGGTCATGACCCGAGTGCATATTTAATGATCGTGAGCGTTCGGGTAACTTCGGGCTATTTCCGTCAGCATGCTTCGCAATTTCCATTGGCTATTTCCATCGGCATGCTTCGGCTATTTCCGTTGGCATGCGCCCAGAGATTTTCGCGGGTCCAAAAAAGTTGTAAGTTTTAGCCTTTTTTTCATAAAAATAAGAACGCCACTGTGGCCACACAAGCTAAAAATCTTGTAGCCCTATGGAATTTACTTGACCTATGGCGACGTGGCGATGTCATTTAATTTAGGAGCATTGTATTGGCATACTTTGCCTCTTTGATGCACGGTAGGAGCACTCATTAAATTAAATTTCGATGGGGAAAGCTGAATTCAAGTGACACTGATATGTCTCAAAGGGTGGAAACACAGATTTGAGACAACAAGCAGACTTTGCGCTCAGTAAGTCATTCTGTTAATGTGTCCCCCTGCATCTCCAAAACAGGAAATCTTGGAGCCAAGATGCCGATCTCTGATAACTTTGAGCTGCTCTTTGGGGAGCTCCAGCGCAGAGACTAGAAGAATAATTTTGAGAAAACAGAGTTCTCAAAACTTCTGAAGTTATGCCTGGACTATAAAACTCAAGTGTTCGTATTTCAGACGTATTAAATTCTGTGCACAATTTAGATGCATTTTGTCATAAAAATCAGTTTGCTTTAAAGTTCCTGACGTCATAGACAATGACATTATCCTCCAGTTGGAGCTGGAGCTCATTTTCTCAGTCCTGTGTGCCCTGACACACTTTAAGCAAAGTTACATTGCAGCCCCGCTGTATGCAAACTGACTAGGAAGAAGAGAAATCACTCATTCACTGCCCAGCAAGCCAGCAGTGCGACACAAAAAATTAAAGGGTTGGAACAGTGTTCAAATGGAGCCAATGAAGCCAGGGTCCCAGTGACTTGCTGAATGTCTGGGTTTACAACTAAGAAGTACCAAAGCAACACTAATGATGTAGTTGATCATCTTAGTCATTGGAAACAAGTTTCTCATGTAGATTTGAAGCCTTGAGGTCAGACCATATGTTTTTAGTTTGCTGATATGCTCTTACATATCACGTTTGCTGATAAACGATGCATGTCTTTTTGTTTTCCTCCTGCAGAATATCTTCAATAATCACATGCTAGATGTGAACGTCCGGTGGCTGGCTGTGCTCTACTTCAAAAATGGCATTGACAGATATTGGAGGAGAGTAGCACCCCAGTAAGTATCTGCTCTCTTCTTAACTTGTTTTTGTGCTCTCTGCCCCTGTTCATTTTACTTTCATTGTCTCATTCAATCTATTCATCAGTTTTAATGTCTTTGCCTGTTTTGAGCTCCTTTTTCAGATTTGTAGTAATTTTTTTCTGTGAGGTTTATATTCACTGCCTTCATCTTCACAATTGTCTTTTTTAACCACTTCTCGCTTTTATCTGGAGATGTTCTTCCCTTCTTTTCCCACAGCTTTTCGCTTTTTTTTTGTCTTTCATTCTGATTATATTATTACGCTATGATTTTATGCTCAATTCATTCTTTTGTGTCTGCTTTTGTCTGGTTGATATTTCGGCTTTGATTATTCATATCCTACTGCCTGTCCTTGGCAACCTGTCTAGATGGCTTTTGTTCGATTTGAATTGAACATTTACTCTTAAATTTGCAGGACAGGGGTTTGCTGGATATAATTTCTTCTGCCTCAGCACTCCATAGCCACTTTTTACTCACTTCAAATTATTGCTATTCTTTCTTTTTAAAGTTTTGTGCTTTTTACTGAAGTTATTTCATTGTTTTCAGCAATAAACTGAATTTCATTTGCCAGACTGCTGTGCAAGGGGTTTGGTCTTTGGGTTGTTTATCTGATTTACTTCGGTCCATTGTCATTAATATAGGGGCTAGGTGTGTGGGACAGTACGATGCATGTGGTGTCACTGTACACCACACACACAGAGCAGAACAAAAGACATTACATAGCACTTTTATACAGTTGCTTATCATTCCTGTAATTCAGATTTTATTTCGTCACAAGAATTCATTAACGTAAAATACTGAAATATATCCAAAAACAAGTGGCTTGAATGTAGAACCCTTTTAAGTGTATTTTTTCATGACTCCACTGAAGGGGTAAAGGTAGTTTTTAATTGTTCTATGTCTGTTTTCAATAGAAAGTGGTCTGCTCTCATCTCAAACTGCTGGACAGAAGTGAATGACATTTCATGCAGGCTTTGCTTCTGCTCTAAATGTGTTCATCTTTAATGTTTTCCTCCATGTGCTTTTTTTTATTATTTTAACTTACTTTGAATTTGGACTGGTTTCTGCGTCAGCCTCTTCACAATAAGCTATGATGGAGGTTATGGTCTGTCCACATCAGCATAAATTGAGTTTTTCCACTAGCAGGGCCATCTGTCCTTGGGCACAAAACTTTTAGTTTCTTTTATATCTACGAGAAGCTTTTCAGGTGTAGCTGATATAACGATATTGATGGTTAATTAATTATATCCTGCTTTAAAGCGGTGATGTATTGTAATTGTCAGTGTTTGTGTGTGTCCGTCCGTTAGTCCACCAAATATATTTGCAACCGTTGCAGATATAAAGATGAAACAAAAAGCACATTACTCTGGCGGCAAAGGGGACAAAAATGAGAGGATGACCTTGACCTTGAGAAAACTAGGTAACGGTCAAATTTTAACTTTTGTACACTCAGGAACTGGATAAGATAGAAAGATGAGGGTGAAGGCCAGTGTGAGTAAGAATGTAGAGCTAAAGCTACTGCTTTGATCTATGAAAGTAGGTCAGAGCACTAGCTTTGATCTTTGACCTATGCAAGTAGATCATGGTAAAATTTTGAATTCAGGGGTGTTGCGGGATGTTGTAGTCTCTTGACAGCATTGGTTCTTGTTACTTTTGTTTTCTGCTGCAATAAGTATCAAAGGTTTTCTCTAAATTTTTAATTTAATTTTAATTTTGTATACTTTAGTAATCCCCGAAGGGAAATTAAGAGCACACTGTAGTTAGTCAAATCTAATCACATGCATAAATTAGTGTGTACAGGCCCTGAACAAACAAACACACACAGGGGGCCTGTACGCATGCAGAGGGAAGAAGGCAGGCAGCTCCTGCTTGGTGTGCCTCAAATGAGCAACTTGTAAGAGGGACAACGCCTTGCTCAAGGGCGCCTCGGCAGTTGTTTTTTTTTTTTGGGCAGGAGCAGGAATCGAACCGCCGATCTCAGAACTTTGGACGACCCGCTCTACCACACGCTTTACCACTCAGCCACTGCCGTTTTTCCAAGGAATACACTGAAATAGCTATTTCACAAGTTCAAGAATGCTGCCCATCAGGACTTTTTATTCGTTTTATCAAGGACTGTGCTCTTATACGTCATATTTGTCATGAAGCTGGAATTCTAAAAAAGTAATTTATTTTAAAATGATTTGGTTATGGATGTTCCTAAATAAGTTTAACCCATCCAACTGGCCTCAGTGTGTTTTGTATATATATACAGTACGCACGCACGTACGCATGCACACACAAACACACTCTTTTTCTTAATGTATGTGGTCATGTTGGGACCGAGGGTGCTTGACAGAGTTCCAGCAGGAAGAGACGTAGACACTGCATGGGGCGAAGCGGACAGTGTTGGTTCTCCTCGAAATGATAGATAGATAGATAGATACTTTAATAATCCCGGAGGAAATTGCACCAAGGAAATGGGCAACAAGTCTATTTTTGTAGCTTGACCTGATATGATTGACAAACTATGTTGTGGTGTTGTAGCATTGATTTCAGTTCATTATTTTAGATGGCGCACGCACCTTGGCTACTGACTAATGCCATGTTCCTGTCATTGACATGGGTTTACCAGTGTCTCATGCGTACAGGTCCAACCTGGAAGGGGTTTACTAGACACCACGAGTTTAAATAAACCAGGTTCAGTTTATAGGCATAGTTCTGTGAAAAGGCTAACAAGCATGATCTTTTGTTTGTGCTGGGGTGTCTTTGTCCTGAAAGTTTTTTCTCTACATTTCATTACATTGTTTTGAAAGGCCTGAAAATGATGACATCAATATAAACTTTGTCCTGCGTAATGGGTTAGTTAAGGGAACTACTGTAACTGCAAAGAATATACAGTATACTATGAAATTCACTCTGCCTGTGGTGTGAATATATTTTTCTGAATTATGTTGTATACTTATGTGTGTTTTGATTTTAAATGAATAATTGGGGAGTAAAAACTGCACAAAAAACAACCGGCTAACTTAAAATAGGATCTCTGATAAAACACGAGGGTCTAGCTATTTCCTCTTCTTTCATTCAGATAGTTTAGTCAATATGAACTGTTTTGCGATTGCTGGCAATGCAAACACATTGTACATCAGCTCAATATAAAATTCATGAAAATCTTATGACATTTGATTCAAAAAATCTTATTAGAGCTGTAACATAAACCGTCCATCATTGCTCACTGCGTTTTAGCCTTCCTCACCATCTATCACTTACACAAGCACTGTAATTCATGATTTTTTTTAAATATATAAACAAATTATATATAAACAAACCTGTATCAGCTGGTATAAATATTTAGTGTTGGTCCCTAGTGACTGCTTTGGTTTGCTTTTCCCCTCAGTCATGAGATTTTGCAGTTGCTTTTGCTTACAAACCAAAATGTGGTTTAAGCACACACTGACTTATGTTAATATATCATTTAATCTCTCATCCTTACTTCTGTAAAGTTTGGCTTCATCCCAGACTCCCAAAGTGTGTGTGTGTGTGTGTGTGTGTGTGTGTGTGTGTGTGTGTGTGTGTGTGTGTGTGTGTGTGTGTGTGTGTGTGTGTGTGTGTGTGTGTGTGTGTGTGTGTGTGTGTGTGTGTGTGTGTGTGTGTGTGTGTGTGTGTGTGTGTGTGTGTGTGTGTGCGCGCGCATCTTCTTTCAATAATTCCAACCCCCACCCAGTGATTTGTCTTGCTCCCATATCTTGTCTCTTTCTGTCCAAGGTTAGAGCATGATTCATTCCCCACATCAAACACTCTGCCACTCCATCTAACTTGAGCAGCAGTCGAAGTAGAACAGGGTAAAATGGGGGAAATGTATTTATTTATTTATTTTTGCAATCCAACTGTCAGTCTTTTGCACACACCTTTTGTTCATTCAACCATTCTCTTTGCAAAACCCTTGTACTCCTATTGTTGAGTACAAGATGTGTGACTGAAAAGAGCAAGAGGTTTATCATTCAGTTATTGATTAAATCTGGCAACTGCAAATGGTCTTTTATTATAGCATGTGGTTCAGGTATTCCATGTAGCCTATATGAACATATTTTTATCTAAAACACACACACACAGACACACATACACACAGACACACACACACACACACACACACACACACACACACACACAAACACACACATCATAATGCAACACGATAGCTCCGCGGATCTCTTGCTGTGCAGTCAGAGAGTCCTGCTTCCAAAGCCTGTTATTTTTATTTGTCAATAACTTGCACTGTGCCACCCTGCATTTCTGTTTCAATGCTCTCTGTCCTTTAGTCTTGTTTCTGTCTCTCTTTTTTGGAATGAAATATTTAATCCATTTTACAAAGCTAACCCGTGTAATTTACAGCTTTAACTGTGCAAACCAGACACAGGCGATGCTTGCAATGTTTTGTAGTGATATTTGATGCTTAACATTTTCATCAAGTCTAGTATTTGTAGCTATTGAAATTCTTTTTTATAAAGGTGTACTGGCTGATGTGGTTTAATTTGGTGTATCATTATTAAACCCAGATTTTGTGTTGCCTCCTTCTTCACACTTTTTCGGCCCATTCTCAGTTTTTCTGGTTGGTTTGTTCACAGTGCGTTATCAGAAGAGGAGAAGACGTCATTGCGTGCTGGTCTCATTACAAACTTCAATGAGCCTATAAATCAGGTTAGTGGTAAGAAGTCGAATGCACTGTGTCCTGATTTTGATTAATTTACTGAAATTCAATGCATATTATAGTCCATTTCATGTATAATTAACATTTTCTTTGCTGTATTTAGGTTGATAGACTTACAGCATAAAAATACTGTTGCAAAAGCTTTGAATGAGCTTAAGATTTGGTCATCCATCATACTGAGCGCTAGGTTTGCAATTGCTGCTATGAAAATTACCTTTAGTATCGCTTCGGTAATTACATTTATAATTCAAATTCAAACATTGCAAATAAATGAAAGTTTCTTTTGGATGTACAGTTTTAATCATACATCTCTAGTTATGGAACTAATTGTAATGAAAAAACTGCATTGCATAGGGGTCAAGACATGCTTTAAGAACGTTCAATTAATTTGTTGAACAGAGATTACAAATAACACACAGAAAAATCAGAGGTCTTTTATGTGCTAAGTTATAGACAACACAGAAATTGCGCTTCACCATTATTATACCTGTATCAATGTCAAACTGTATTGAATATTGGTCAGTATGCCTTTGTGTAATTTACACAAATGGATTCTTAAAAAAAGAGGTTGTGTTTCCTAGATTGCCTTTTTGTGCATTCAACTGTAAAGGAGAGAGACTTTTAGCAGTGTATTTTTTCCAATTACAGATGGATGGTAAGAGAGCTGATGTGAAATAAATTGGCAGCATTTTCAAAATCAGACCAGCTGTTCCAAACAAAAAGTCATCTCATCCCAGAGGAAGAGGGAAATAAAGTTGGCAGAATTTATTCCATCCATTCATCCATCTTCAACCGCTTGTCCGTGATCGGGTCGTGATGGCAACAGTCTCAGGAGGGATGCCCATACTTCCCTCTCCCCAGACATTTCCTCCATCTCCTCCGGGGGGATTCTGAGGCGTTCCCAGGCCAGCCGAGAGACATAGTCCCTCCAGCGTGTCCTAGGTCTTCCCCGATGTCTCCTCCCAGTAGGACATGCTTGGAACACCTCCCGAGGGAGGTGTCCAGGAGGCATCCGGAACAAATGCCTGAGCCACCTCAGCTGGCTCCGCTCGAGGCGGAGTAGCAGCGGCTCTACTCCGAGCTCCTCCCTGGTGACTGAGCTCCCCACCCTGTCTCTAAGGAAGCCACTCTACGGAAGAAACTCATTTCAGCCGCTTGTATCCAGGATCTTGTGTTTTCAGTCACGACCCAAAGCTCATGACCATAGGAGAGAGTGACCGATAAACCGAGAGCTTCGTTCGAGACTTGGCTCCTTCTTCACCACGACAGACCTATACAGCGACCGCATCCCTGCGGAAGCTGCATCAATCCGTCTGTGAATCTCACATTCCATCCTTCCCTCACTCGTGAACAAGACCCCAAGATACTTAAACTCCACTTGGGGCAAAGACTCTCCACAAATTTAAGAGGGCAAACTACCCTTTTCCATATGAGAACCATGACCTCGGATTTTGAGGTGCTAATCCTCATCCCACTCGCGTCACACTCGGCTGCAAACCGTCCCAGTGCACGCTGAAAGCCCAGGTTTGATGAGGCCAACAGGACAACATTATCCACAAAAAGCAGAGATGAAATCCTTTGGTCCCCAAACCGGACTCCCTCCGGATCCTGGCTACGCCTAGAAATTCTGTCCGTAAAGATTATGAACATAACCGGTTATAGAGGGCAGCCTTGCCGAAGTCTAGCATGCACCAGGAACAGGTCTGACTTGCTGCCAGCAAATGTAACCAATCTCTGGCTTCAGTCATACCGTACAGCCCTCAGCAAAGGGCCCCGAACCCAATACTCCTGAAGCATTCCCTGCAAGATACCGTGAGGGACACAGTCGAATACCTTTTCCAGATCCACAAAATGCATCTGGGGCAAACTCCCATGAAACCTCGAGCATTGGATGGAGAGTGTAGAACTGGTCCAGTGTTCCGGGATGAAAACGGGATGAAAACCCAATTGTTCCTCCTGAATCCGCGGTTCGATTATCAGTCTAATCCTCCCCTATAGTACCCAGGAATAGACTTTCCCCGGGAGGCTGAGGAGTGTGATCCCCCTGTAGTTGGAACACACCTTCCGTTCCCCCTTTTTGAAAAGAGTGACCACAGCCTCGGTCTGCTAATCCAAAGGTACTGTCTCCGACTGCCATGCGATGTAACAGAGACGTGTCAACCATGACAGTCCCTGCACATCCAGAGACTTGAGGTACTTCAGGCGAATCTCGTCCACCCTCGGTGCTTTGCCACCATGGAATTTGGCAGCCACCCCGGTGACTTCAGCTTGGGTGATGAACAAGTCCACCTCTGACACCTCAGCCTCTGCTTCCTCTGTGTAAGACATAATAGTGGGATTGAGGAAATCCTCAAAGTATTCTTTCCACCGCCCGACAAATATCCCCAGTCGAGGTCAGCAGCTCTCCACCTCCACTGTAAACAGTGCTGGCTGTTCACCGGTTTCCCCTCCTGAGGCACCGAATGATTTGCCAGAACTTCTTCGAGGCTAACCGATAGTCCTCCTCCATTGCCTCCCCGATCTCATCATAGACCCCAGTTTTTGCCTCCGTGACTACTTGAGCTGCAGTACGCCTGGCCTGCCTGTACCCATCTGCTGCCTCGAGTCCCACAATTCAACAAGATTTCATAGGACTCCTTCAGCTTGACGGCATACCTTACTTCCGGTGTCCACCACCGGATTCGGGGATTACCGCCGTGGCAGGCACCAGAGACCTTTCAACCACAGCTCCGAGGAGCAGCTTCGACAATGGAGGTGGAGAACATGGTCCAATCTGACTCAATGTCTCCAACCTCCAGCGGAATCTTAGAGAAGCTCTCCCGGAGGTGGGAATTGAAGACCTCACTGAGAGGGTTCTTGCCAGATATCTTATCATTATTCGCAAAGTCCCAGAATGTATTGAGATATAAGTATTTGCCTATACTTCACCCCCCTGCTGTGGGCAACCAGAAGCACAGGAAATACAGGAGATTTAGCATTACAAAAGAAATAACAGCTTGTCACACCGCAATGACTTTGACAAAGCTATTTGGCATTCCAAACTATGTGTTGCGAAAGTGTTTTTCCGAGATGATAAAAATGTTTTCATCCTCCAACAAAATATTTTCAGTTCCAAACTACTTTTTTATCATTGTTGTACTTTTGTTGGAGCAGGTTCCATTCCCTTCAAATACATCAGCAGATTTACATTTGATGATGGTGATGGTGATTTGGTGACTAAAATAAGTCTTAATTAGCTTGGAAGGGAACAACATTCTGTAAGTTAAGAGTGAATGCACTGCTGGTTAATCAGTAACAATGTGCACCATTAAAGATTTTGTAATTCATGCTGTGTAAAAAAAGGTGGAAGTACTATATTTTATACACAATGCTCTGCAATATATGCCATTCAAACAACTTATTTAAAATCATATGTTGTTAAGCGATGTTCTAAATGTAATAAAAATCATCTTCCTCCAAGCCACCTTCTGCTGTGTCAATGCTTTGCTTCTGGTCATATTTATTTTCTTTCTGTGTTTTTCTAACAGATAGCAACCCAGATTGCAGTACTGATAGCCAAGGTGGCCCGCCTGGATTGCCCCAGGCAATGGCCAGAGCTCATTCCCATTCTGCTTGAGTCCGTAAAGGGTCAGGATGGCCTCCAGCAGCACAGAGCATTGCTCACCTTCTACCATGTCACAAAAACCTTAGCATCCAAACGTCTGGCGCAGGATAGGCGGCTTTTCCAAGATGTAAGTGCACCGTTTTACCCAGTTGTCATTTCTCTCTACTCTTCTTACAAATGGAATTTCATTTTTCTTTTATGATTAAAAAAACAACCTATGTATCAATCTTTTTATTTTGTTTGATTGATTGTCTTTTTTTGTAATCCACTCTATTTTCCAGCTTTTGTTTTTGATGTGAATAAAGGTGACTTTTGGTCAATCACAGCTTTTCTTCCATTTGCCACCTGTCTTTTCTGCTCTCTGACTTTGTCTTCCTGCCTTTTTCTTTTCTGCAGTCTTTTTTGAGTATCTCTAAATAGAAAGATTATGTTTAATTGAATGTTTTTCAGTTTTCTCTTTTGGCCTGAGGGAGATGCTGTTTAGCTGCTGTATGAAGCATGTGAGAGAAGAATTTTATGAGCAACGTTCCCTGGGAATTTGTGTGCGTCATCCTTCATTCATGACACGAACATGGTCAACTTATTTGGGAATGCATTTTCTATGTCTTTACCTGTGTGTGATAGACGGTGTATCAGAGGGAGGGTTGTTGTGTAAGTTAATGTACTTTCAAAGAGGTATGAAATCAGAAAATTCTGTTTCTTCCATCAATAACATTCAAACAGTGCGACCTCGATTGACAACTATGGTAAGAGCCTCCAACGAGCCCATGCAGACATTCATAGTTATTATTGCTGTGTGCTTGCGTATAAACGCATGCACGCGCAGACACCCACACACAGAGTAATACACACTAACAAGGCAAGTAAAATAGATTAACACTTAACAAGGTTCATTTTCAATCTTGCTGATTGAAGTGCTTTTATACACTACACTCTTTGACATGCAATTAACATGGGTTAGACACTTTGGCATTCTGAAATACAGAGAGCACATTTGGATCTTGTGAAGCATGGACTTTGCTTCACAAGATCAGGCGATCATATGACAATTTACATTGTCAGGGACAAAGAAGTAGAAATGGGAATTTTAAAGTATTCCACATAATTGGACAGGATTGCTTGGCCTTTACAGTTATGGGGGGAAACTGCTTAAAAGAACAGTACTGCTTCATAATTACAAACACAAGGTTTTGAGGTGAAGGAAATAAGATGATCAAACAGACCATCAGAGAGATAAAGCGAGAGAGTGACAGAGCCATATGAGTGGATATCAGAGGTGTTGACTGAGATCAAATAGTTGGCATCACGCAGAGGCAGCCTCCATGCCAAATTGTGTGCCCTTAGGCACTATGAGGAACAATTGTAGTCTGAGCCCATTAAACAGTGCAATTTTTAAATGATGCAATAAATGGCCCATGCAATGCCCTCTGCTCAGGGCAACGCTACACTGTTAATTCCTGTTCCAGTGCCACCATTTGTCTGTACGTAGTGTTGTATAATCTGTTTGTAGAACGTGTTAATAGATTTTAAACCCTTCATTTCTGTATATGTATTGTTCATGCTTGTCATTAATCTGCAATCAGCACCACACCTGTCCTTGCTGTGTCTGTTGTCTGTTTCTTCTGATAAGACTGTTCATCATGCCAGATATGACACCTTTGCTTGTTTAGTCACGGGCTGAATGACGGCACAAAAAAGTCTTTATAATGGCACAAGATCTTTTTAAAAAAAAAAAATCATAGCAGCAGGGGATACACATTTTCAAAAACAAAAGTTCTGGCCATTCAGTGCGTCTCAGCATACAGCAGGTATGTCAAGCCCATGTCAAGTGATTGTTGAAGTCACTTAATGTCATTTATCCACAGTCTCTGTTTTCCAGAGACTTGTAAATTATATGTGGACGTGTGTGCTGTATCATCCACCGTTTTGTTACTTAATAGAATTTAGTGAAGTAAAATGAGCTAAGGATTTAATCTTGTCACTATTACTAATTGCTACTGAATGGAATGGAATACACACTATGATTGCATGAAATTTCATTTTGGCAAATTTACATTTATTACCTTTAATGACACCATGTTCTGCGTGTATGGGTGTTGACAGAAGTGTGTGCAAACATCATAATTGTAGTACAGATCAAGGCTGTTTCATACTTTTTAATACTTTATAAAATCATGTTTTAAGAACATTCCCACTTAAGGGTGGCCGTATACACAACATGTTGCTGTGAATATACTGCATTGACCTTACAGCAAGCTGGGTATTTTTATTTTTTTGGCTCTTAAACATGCAGTTTGTTTGGAGATGACTCGGGCAGACAGAAACCAGCGCCTGGCTCCGTGCTTTTGAATAGCAATAGGAGGGCAATATCCCACAAGATTGGTATTCATAAACAGATTGTAAAGTGAAATGAACGTTTTCCTTGAATGGCTTTTGTTTCCACCTACTGGAATAAGGAATCAGCTTGTAGAAGATGGAAATGGTTTGCACTTCTTGAAATTATTGTCTCTATTGTCCCTGACTGCACTTGTGAAATGGAACCGACACACAGATTAACTCGAGTTGCAACTGCAGAAGTTTTCAGAGCTCACGTAAAACACAGAGCTCCTGTACCAAGTGGGTGGTGAAAGTAATTGATTTTTGGATGCTTCAGAATTCTCCCTTGAATTGGCAACAATTCACAGATGCTATTAACTGGAGTTCAGATTGTTCCCCCATTCACTGGCAGCCAACAAAATGCGTCACTGCTTCCCTTTGTTTGACTGATTTTTTTTTTTAAAAAGGTAAGTGTCTCTTCAAGTTCATTATCAACGGAGTTTGAGGGGCGGACTGTCCACTGTTATTAAGTTAACATGATGTGGGGAGGCACTACGTTCTCAGGGACATGACTAGTTTGCACTTTGTATTACTTTTTCAAGTGTGGAAATCTGTACCTGTACTGTGCTGCTCAGTAATGGTTTTCAGTGCAATGATCCAGCTGAGTTCATGATATAGATTGTAATCTTGCTCTGTGAATTGAATCAAGGACAGAAAAGCCTCTCTCCAAGACTTGTCAAATAAGTCTTTTTATATTAGATCATCTAAAAAGATGGTATTGGTATTTAATATGTCCTTGTCTGTTTGATGTTGGTGAGCAGGTGTGATATGTTGGTGTTCCATGTGACCTTATATACTCAGGTGCCTGCGACTGACATTTTTGATGACAGAGCTTTCAATGTGTTATCTTACATATTGCATGGGGTGCAGATTCTGTTCCTGGGAATGCTCAAGTTTAGATTTGTCTATCTGATAATATATCCATTCATCCATCTTCCACCGCTTAATCGTAGTCGGGTTGCGGGGGCAGCAGCTTCAACAAGGAGCCCCAAACTTGCCTTTCCCCAGCCACATCCACCAGCTCTGACTGGGGGATCCCAATTCGGTCCCAGGCCAGTGTTGAGATATAATCCCTCCACCTGGTTCTGGGTCTGCCCCGAGGTCTCCTCCCAGCTGGACGTGCCAGAAACACCTCCCTAGGGAGGCAAAGTTTATTAATATTGTTTGTAAATTTTCTGGTTTAAATAATTTTCCCAACAGAACATATGAGAGGAGAAAACGCTGACTCAATAGGGCTAACTTATTTATTACATACCTGGGCCTTGACTTGCGTCAGAAAAGACCCCAGAACTTACAGAAAGCAGACCAGTATCAGATGCAGGCCTTTATTTCTGCAAGGCTCCCTTTGTGTAGTATCTACTCCCCCCCCCCCCCAGGAACATCAGCTTTTGTAGTTTTCTTGGATCTTAGAGGCCTTTATTCATAGGTCAGCTAGGATACAGGGAGAAGAAATTGTCATTGGAAAGAAACTGTGATGTTAAAAATAGCGAAACTTAATTATAGTAATCCCTCGCTTACTCACACTTCAAGATGCACGGCTTCACTATATCGCAGATTTTTATTAGTAAGTCATGTGTTACCGTACGCGCATGCTATTCGCTGTGTTCCGAGACCCATGGTTCCTCCTGCAACTTTCCTTTAATACAAAAGTGCTTTAAACAGTTTAAGGGTGTCGGAAAAGGTGATACAGATATAAGGTAGTTTAATATCAGTATGACAGTGACGTGCGGTGAGTTTCATGGCGGTGAGGCACCAACGTCGAAGTCAGTTCTATGAGTCAGAGTGTCGCATTTAACAGTTAATTTTCAGCTTGACATTAAAAACTGGTTAAAAATCATTTAGGACACACAGTGTAGTAGCGAGCAGCTGAACCTTGTGTCAGATTGTACTACCAATCAATCCGAACAAGATTTAATTAATAAAAGAAGACTAACATCGGAGCATAAATATCTGTTTTGAACTTCAGATCAGGAAATAACCCACCCCATTCAAACTGAGTGGTACACTCGTAATGCATTTAACCAGAATTTAATGGCAGACTGCTAATTTAATGGCAAATACGCCACTCCTTCTGGCTCGTAGAACTGATTTTAACGTCAGTCCCTCACCGTTGCAAAAACTCACCGTACGTCACTTTAGTATGGGGAGGGTTCATAAACGTTTAAATTACCATAAATAATAAAATAAATATGTGGTCACTATATCACAGAATATTGTTTTTTTGCGGTGGTCCTTGATAGCATTAACCGCAAGTAACGAGGGATTACAGTAGTGTATCTTCAACATGAATTAGGCATTTTTTTAAAGTTCGTTTGCAAATATAAATGATGCACATCTCAGCCCACATCTCATCAACATATGCAATCATTCTCCAGTCACCTGGTACAGTAGAGTACAGTATATCCTCTGATATCAGCTGACTGTTGTTGTGTAAATGTTCAAGTCACACAGTCATAGTTAGCCGAATCTTCCATCGAGAAGGAAGGTGAAAAATTGAAAGTTGGTTTACAGACATATTAGATAAATTGATCATATTTTCTCCAGCATCAGTTGGTGGTTAGGCTTCAATAGATATGACCTTTGCAAAACACTATGGCGACATGTAGTGCATTATTTGAAGACATATCCAGTTGCACAGTACAGTTTCTACTGACCTTCTATACCTAGTTGAATGCCAGGGGCCTCATGTACAAATACTTGTGTGAATTTCCTACTGAAACTTGGCGTCAAATCCATGAAACGTCAAGCAAAAAATAACCATATGTATCAATCTGTGCGCACTCACAAATCCAAGCACATTTCCTTTGTACATCCCTATTGATGTGGAATTGAGTGTACGTGTTGGTGTACCCAACCCCTCCCTGTCCATGCCCCCATTTATATACACAAATCATATTTAAATGAGCCCTGCGCCTGAGGTTCCCCTCTCTGCATGATCAGAAAAATTAAAAACAGAATGAATAAGACAGGAAAAAAAAGGAATTTCACGGAAAGCAAATTGGAGGCGCTACTCGTGGAAGTGGAGGCATGCAAAAAATGTGTTTTTTGGCACGCTGTCCTCTGGCATAAGCAATAAATGCAAGAGGAGTGAGTGGGAAAGTCTGTGTGAGATTGTCAATATGGGGGGGCTAGAAAAGTGCACACAAGCAGAGGTTAAAAAGAAGTGGTCCAATATCAAGGTGGATGTGAAGCGTAGGATGACTACCCACCGCCAAAGGGTGCCCAAAAGGCAGGGGGATAGAAAACCATCATGATTTTGTGCGTACACACCCTTTGTACATGAGGCCCTTGGTGAGTTACTTGAAATCAGAATTCCACTGTAAGGAAATTAAATGGAGAGGTTGACATTATCTCTTAAACTTCCATCTTCACTTCAGCAACATTTTTTGGTTCCATTCCCTGGATTATTTTTGGTATGTATTGAATAGAAAGTGCTAAAATCTTTGAGGGAGAAATGTGCCACTCTTGCAGTTTTCTGTGAAGAATCTATGAAACCCTGTGGTGTGCATTCAAAGAAGGGATTTCTCTTCTTACAGACATAAATCACCACCAACCTAAGCACTAGTAGTCCAATTTTCTCTCACAGAAATGCATCACAAGTTATTCAGATGCACTCGTATCAATGGGAATGTCCATAGACTAATTTCAGTTTCTGAAGAGTCTTTGAATATCAAATTTAACAGTGTAAAAATATCTGACTGTGCAATGTTCTTCAAGCGCTGTCACACAATGTTGGCATATTTCCACAAATGTAGTGCTTACCTCTCTTCCGTTCTGTTGTGTTCTTTTTAGGAACATGTCAGTCAAAGATTGGTTTGAATTGCGTTGGGAGGGATTTGTTGTACCGTCTTAGCTAGTGTGCTATTGGCTATATACTTGGTAGTTAATTGGACTGAGTGTACATATGTGTCTTTTCCATGATAGGAGAATGCCTTCACTGGAAAAATGTAATTGGTTTGGGTTCAAATGGTGTTATGGCAGTAACTTTAAGAGGGAGTTCATTTGGAGCAAAATTAGTCCAGTGACTCTGAGGTCTCTCTTTCTTCCCGTTGTGCATTTGTTTTATATGACTATATTATGTGGAAGTGCTTCCCTATTTGTACTGTCATTGGAGTAAGAGGTTGTGAATGTCTGCTTTTCTCCACACAGACTGTGATAATTTAAATGTTTTGATCACAATCACCTCACAAGCCTTTTGTTGAATGTGGTCACTGAGCCGTTATAATTTTATCTGTGTGTGATTGACTGTGCTGTCTATGTGTGTGTGTCGGCAGCTGGCGTTGGGCATCTACAGCTTTGCTTGCTCCCTGTGGAGCCATCACACTGACTGTTTTCTACAGCAAATCTATGCCAGAGATGAGGCCACAGCACTCGGCTCGTTGGAGAGGACGCTGCTCTCCCTTAAAGGTAGCAGCACTTTCAGACAGAACACCGTAATTATGTGAGATGTGCAAGGATTTATTAATTACAAATAAATAGTGGCCTTGACTAACTATGTGTTTATAATAGATGTGTATTCTTTTTAACCGAATTCCATGTACGTATTGACAATGTAATCAATGAAATGTAAATGGCAAGATTTAGTTTTCAACTAAACACAATCCACCACGCTGACTGTTTTTGATTTCCCGTCTGCATCCCACAGTACTTCGTAAGTTGACGGTCCACGGATTTCAAGAGCCACAACAAAATATGGAAGTAATGGTGAGTCTCCCCTTATTTAAACAGAGGTTGCAATTTTGGAATAGCGGATATTTTGTGTGAGGTGTTTTGAGTTGAAAATGTCTCTACACACAGTGTCAATTTTAAAGGCCACAAAAATTTAGAGTGTTTGAAGCTTTGTCTCGGTTCCAAGAGTCTAGAGTCCTCCAAATCTCCAAACGTTAAGAAAAACCAACGCAATAATAATTGTTTTATTTATTTTAAAGCTCTTTGGTTGAAAGTGTTAACCTTCTGTTTGTGTATGGCTTTGGTTCCCCCATAGCTCAAAGTTAATGGACTCATTTGCCCAAAATGTCTTTGTTCTTTTATACTTCTATCTGTAGATTCGGATGTTTTTTTTCTTTTAAAGCAACATTGGGTGGAGTAACGGGAGAAAGTAAAAATATTGTTACTCGTGATTAAATAACTTTGGGATTTTATACTTTTTGAACTGTGTTGATTCTATACTCTGAGCAATGAATTAAAATGAGGACTTTATTCTTATAAATTGAAATAAAAATAGTTATATTTGCAGGTTTTATTTACTTGGTTGAACCAAATCTGCAATTTTGAGATATACAGTAGCTTTTGCAGCTTTACCTGGTATAATTTATTATTTGGCTTTTGACAGAAATGATTCTGTTTGCAGTGCTCCATTATTTTACTAATGAGACTGTTTTTAGCTTGCAGGCTGAAGGTTGTATAATGGTTGAAATAGTCACATTAAATTATCATTTGCCTTCAGCTCTCCCTGATTATTCCAGTTCAGCGAGCAGGTGTAATTGTTTGGAGTTAATATTTCATGTTTCGGCGTATTTGCTGTCACTATCTCTAGTTTGCTATTTTGATACTTTTCATTTCATTCATTATATTATCCAGCTAATGCTACGTTAATAGAGAACGATGCTTCCTGTGTGCCTAGTTCATTTCCCAACAGGTGTGGCTGGAAGTCATGCTACTTTATGTTAATTCTGTTTCTTTTTATATTAATGGAATTTTCTTCATTATGTGTTGTTGTCACGTATGTGTGAATGTTGTTTTTGTATTGGGCTGTTTGTCTGCCAGTGTGCATCTTAAATTACACTGTGACATGGAACTGAGGCCCACAGTGAACTTACAGTACATTGAGCAAAGAATCATCAGTGAAGTAAAAAACCTCTAGTGTTTCAAATAAAAATGCAGAACCACACAGCAGTGTTTTCATTCAACGAGATTCTAGCGATTCAGTAAGGAAGTAGTAGAAGCTGTTTTGGGGTAGAACTCATTAGTGGACTATATATGTTCAATGTTTTTCCATTATTGCCTGGACGGCATAGTTAACACTTACATTTTTGGTGTAATCTTGTACACAAAAGAAAACTTGTGGCTTTTTTTTTTTGTCTCTGCCTGCTTTAGACACATCATGCACCCAATAACTCATTTTCAAACTGATGTCATATTTTATTGTGCTTCCATTTATTTCTCTTATTTTCCTCCTGATGATCAAATCATCTCTGTTCCAAGTGGAGTCTGATCACCTGAGGATTTATTTATTCTCATAATGAGACGTATTTTTGGCTTTCCCCTAAGTACCTCATGTTGCAGTGCTACATTATTCTTCTTTTGACTGAATACCTTTGAATCACCTTTGAATGAGTCATTTTCAATTTTAAACCTGCATGTGTCTGACATCAGCTAACATGTTTGACCAAATTCAACTGAAAGAAATTGAACTGTTTTTCATAGAAGAAAGTGAGGTGTATTGCCCAGGGCTAATAGTTAATCAAATGCTATTAGATAGATAGATGTATAGATAGACAACACAACATATGCTACACTAAAATAACATATACTACACTAACAGAACATATACTACATTAAAATAACATATACTACACTAACATAACATTTACTACACTACCAGAACATTTAATACACTAACAGGATTTTGAATAGATTGGAGGTACAAAGAGTATAAGATAAAATAGAGTAAAGCAACACATATCAGGAGGCCCACCTGGTGGGCAAGGTATTATTGATTTTCATTGAATTAACCAACAAACTAGATTATCACATCCCATATTTGAAATCATTGAGTTGATCCTTTTCAACTCAAGACAAAGATTATCTTAATACATCACTTTGGATTTTCTTAATTACTTCAAGTTATATAGATATTTTTGACATGCAGTTTCTACACCTTTTTTTAAATGATGGTTTCAAAGTATTATTGCTCTAGCAGTGGTGATGGGTGTGATGCTGAAACATTAATAAATGTTAATAAAATTTGATTTTTAAATAGGCTTGTGTTATATTTCTGATTTGGACTATAGGATGCATATTCTCTGTAAAGTGAGTAATTTAGAAACCTGCAGCCAACTGCAGAACTGTGACTGATTCCCCTAAAAGCATTTATTTTGCACCTCCATGTATTTTCTGCTTACTTTCCTGAAGTATTACTCTTCCTTTTATTTAAAATTGTACGTTCCTTCCTCCTCTTTTAAAATCAACTATCAGCCTGACAAATGATTGTCATCAACATTGTTCTCCGTCATGGCCTACCCTCTCTTCTATGTTCCTCTTACAACCTCCCATCTTCACTACATTTGGAAGGAACTGTAGTTGCTGGCTTGGTTCTGTAGTGTGATAAATGATAATGCTGTTGACCTCATGGTTGAACATTAATACAGAACCAAACAAATTGCATCTCCACCTCTCAGCTAGTTTTTCAGGCTAAGCTGCATCTAAGCTCACAATATTATCAGAGCACACATGCACACCCAAATAGGAAAGTTACTCCCTTGTTAATAAAGCTGCGTCTAGGCAATTCTGATGAAGCAATCATTAATTATTCAGCTACACAAATGTCAGAAAGATGGAACTTATTCTCACCTCTCCTGATCTCCTCCTTTTTAGGGTTTCCTGAATGCAGTCTTTGAAAGACTAAAACAGTTCTTGGAGTGCTGTGAGTACTTTTCTCTTTTGCTGTCCTGAAATCTAATCCTTAGTTTTAAGTAAACGAACACAATCCCAAATACATGCTGTGGATTCCTATGGCACATTAAATGCTAAAATACTTGACTTTATATTAGAATAATCTGCGTGTCAAAAGTGAAGCATATGCTCCCCTAACTCTTATTTGAAAATATGGGTCTGCAAATGTCAAATCTTGAGAGGACAGGTTAAATACACCATGAAATGTGTCATCTGAAAAATCTTTTATGGCGGCCCCATTCTGCACTAGCAGGCTTGAACATAAAATGCGAGCAGTAAAACAGTCAGAGTGTGATTAAATAATCTCTCGCTACCACCAATTACTCCCATGAAATCTAGTGTGTTTTACCTCATATGAACATATTCTCTGACATTTTTACTTTAAGTTTTCTTTCTGGTGCTGTTAATATGGTGCCCAAGTTGTTATAGGCATTAACATTTTAATAGATTAAAATGAGCTAAGGCTGACCGTTTATTTCCTGGATTGGATTGTAATACTCCTTGTAGGGTACTTCCCATTACTTTACATTCAGTCCATAGTTCCTGTGGTTGAAACACTGATTACTTGAAAGGTTCTTTTGCCTTTGGGGATGTTCCTTCTTTAGACATACCCAATGAGTGGCAGCCAACCAGCTCGGTACACTCTTGGCTCACTTTCCCTGTGTAATCACGGTATTCAGTCGTGCTTTTTGCTCTCTTAAGAGCAGTGGTTCTTAACCTGGGTTCGATCAAACCCTAGGGGTTCGGTGAGTCAGTCTCAGGGGTTCGGAGGAGATGGAGTTCGAGTTGGTGTTTTTGACGAACATTCAAGAAACACAGTGTACTGTTTGACACATCGTGTCAATTTGTGATGACACGCCCCCCTTAGTCATCACTAGCTGCAGGTGATCACGCTACATTGATCAGCCTACCTGTGCTACATGGGATTTTGCGCACTCTGTACTCGATTTATGCCTGTCTTGATGGTATATCATCTGATTGCGTTCTTAATATTTTAATTCATAGTAACAATGTTGAGCAAAAAAAGAAAGTGGTCGGACTGATACGTGCAACGTGAATTTATGTGTACTTTATAACGGAACGTGAAGGGAGTCAGAGTTCTGCATGATTTGCAATGTCAAGTTGAGCAACTCGAGTCTCGCACTGGCAAAAATAAAGGAACACTTCCTTAAGCTGCAGGAAAACTAAAGAAAAAGACTTCGCTGTGAAAATGATAAGAGTTGCACTTGCCAAAGTGAAGGCACGCACATCTGAACTGGTCTCTCAATAACAACAGCAGAAGTCACACTGATTTGAAGGTAGGTAATTTCTTGTGAGTTCATGCACTGTCTAGGTTTTGTTCTTTGAAAAAGGTGACATTAATGCACAATTCATTAAATACACCAGTAAAAGATATACTTATGTCTTAAATTTGAAATCTTTATTTAAATTTTTTTTACTAAAGAAGGGTTCAGTGAGTGAGCGTTTGAAACCGGCAGGGTTCGGTTCCCCCAACAAGGTTAAGAACCACTGCTTTAGAGCTTCATCATAAAAATACCTAGCACATGGGAATTAGGTCTCAAATAGTCCATGAGCTGCCATGGTAGCAGCTGTTTGTAAAAATTATCAATTGAAATATCAGCTGCCAGTACCCCGTTTAATGTTTATTCTGCTGATGGCAATAGAGACGGGGTCAGGGTCCCGTTTTTATTTGGGCCTGACAGATAGGGGAAATGGCAAGGCAACTCACATTTGGGCTGTTAAGAGATATCAGCTCTGCACAACATGATAAGGTTGCCTATGTAAAGTGGTGCTTTTGGGACATTTCTTTGTCCCTTTAGGTGCTTGTCCTTAACTAAGTTCATCTGTCTATTTCTATCAGTCACTTCAGTATTGAATACATGCTCTTCAAGCCACATGTCTTCCATGAATGATGAAACCAGTGATGAAAATCATCAGTAGTTAGCTACTTTTTTCCTCTGTAAAATATTTCATAAGGTTCTAGAATTTGATGGATTCCTATGAAGCTGCTAATGCCGTGAACACAACGTCCAGTAAATGAAATGAAGTTCTGGTCTTATCTCACCCCAGACCAGTCCACGGCAGAAAGAAAAGTTAGGCAAAGATATGTTGAGCCATTTATCCTTTTTTAATCAGTTCCACATCACAGTTTACACTTGTTGGTAGAATTGAATGTGTATAAGAAACAGGAACCAGTGCCATAAGGAGGTTGGCATTTCACAAATGATTGGACGGATACCAGAGAATGTCATGGTGCTTGACCATTCCACTGATGAGATTGTCAAGGAAGTAAACTGCATGGGACATCTTAAGTGACCCTAGCATCATATGGGATTTTATGGAGCCAAAATGTACATCACAGTGAATGAGCAATTTATGAGCATTTTTTATGTCTTTTATTACTGTATTTTATTATCTACACCAATGCTCGTTCCTTGGGACTTTCACAGTGAACCAAGGAGAAGTGAACATTTAACCTTAATATGGAAGGAAAGAAGATGGAAAGTTTGTCATTGTTCATTAATTCAAGATGAAACCACTTTTCTTATTTTCTTTCTTTTCTTTCAATCTTCCTCCGCATTCATTTGAATATCACATAAAGTGTCTCCTAAATAGACAATATGGGAAAATAATTTCTCATCTAATGTTCCATGTAATCCTGATAAGGCTTCTCTGAATGATCTGCGACTCATTTTAAAATTTCATTATCAACAATGAAAGTTGTTTCTTATGGAATCGTATGCTTAGTGCCTTTTTATGAGGACATATACATAATATTTTATAAGTTTATAATTTCATGCTGCTGTGAAACGACTGTGAAACCATTCGCACTAAAGCACTGTTAACTTGTGAATCCTTGAGCAGTATGGAAAAACTGTCCTGATTTTCTCTTCTGTCTTCACTATTTTATGAATCATATTTTTCTTAAGTGTCAAGTCCTATTTCATCAAAATAATTTGTATATTTGGCAACGTTCTCGTTGCTGTCAAAAGAATAGTATTATATTTTATTAAGTTTGATTTCTTATGTAGTTTGCAGAGATGACTGATGCTACAGGTGTATCTTTCCTTAAGAAGCCAGAAGAAGGTTGGCCTAGTTTCCCCATTAAGAGTGATTTTTTTATTGCTTGTTATACAATTGAAAAATAATTACAATTATTTGTACTGCCATGTAAATTTTAAAGCAATGTATTTCATCATTACTTGCTACATTAGCAACAAACTGTGCAAAGTAATTACTCAGATTTAAAGTGCATGATTAATTGTCAACATTATATTGACAACTGATGACGGGGATGATGGAAGCCATTGATGGTGTATGCCAGAGGATGGTGTATGTTAAGTATATTTCATCTGTTAAAGTTTAATTTAGGTATTTTGCCTGGACCCTAGGTTCCCAGGGTTTTGCATTGGAGTACGTAATGAAGGCTACAGGGTTTGAAATTGGAACACCATTTAGTTAACTGCTACAACGGGCAGCTGGGAAATGGACTGCAATATAACTCTTTAGAGCAATTTTGCACTGTCAAACTACTTCCATTAAAGTGCTTATTTTTTGCCACAGGCCATGATTGTTATTGAGAAGACAGAGTAATAAGGTGTTTTTTCTTACCTTCACTTGATATGGTCTGGGTGTTTTAGTGTTTGAACAAGTTCCCCCATGGAGAATTCTTGTTCTAATGGGTTCATGAAATAACGTCTCCTGCACAGCCTCTTTGATCAAGATGAAGGGATTGTCTGATACGCTGACATTGCATTGTATAGGGTTGAGGTATCATCTCCTCATAGTTCAAATCCACGCATATTCAGTTGTGATAAATCCCATTCTATACAACATAAGCATTATTCATCATACACAAAAAAAAACACTCATCACTCACAAACACTAAGATATATTTTATGTATTTCAACAAAACAATGTTCTTGGATACTCCTTTTCAACTATATTATCACTGGACATTTTTCATGTGAGCAGGACTGAAACGCGAAAGATTCAAAAAATATGAAGTTGAAAAGCAAAGACATACGTTGTTGAAGTTGTGAAAAATATCTGTCATGTTTAAATTAACGGTGCAATATGTTTGTATTGCTATCCAGGCCATGAGGTTGGTCCACATAGCACATGCAGAGAAAAGCTGGAGAAGATTATCATACTCTACACTAAAGTTGTGAGTTTACTTGCATATTATAAAAATCATTATAAGTGTTTTTTAATGTCTGCTTAAGTTTTCTTGATAGGATCTACTGTATACTGTATTGTGTTTGCCGATGAATTTGAATTCCTAATGACTTTTTATCTTTCTATCTTGCTCTTTGCTCATGGAAATTTTCTGTACCTTTCTTTCATTCATTCTAGTTGTTGGATTTCTTGGAGTACCACCCATGTGCATTTATACCACTAATACAGCGGTCCTTGGAATTTGCTGTCAGCTACGTGTTCACTCCTGCAGGGGAAGGATTGACCTTCGAACGCTTCATAGTTCAGTGCATGAACCTCATCAAGATGATTGTAAAGAATGATGCTTACAAACCTGCCAAGAACATTGAGGGTACATGGGTTTCTTACAATAGTAGTAAGAATGGTTGAGAATATGGAATAAATGAACATATAGTGCAAACTAAAAAGGCGTGGTAAATAAATGATAGCGATTTCAGCAAGGGATGAGGTAAAAAAAAGTTTAAATGAAGGCTAGAGCATTGAATCTCAATTTATGGTCTACAATTTTGAGGTTAACAGAAATCTATCTGGGTTTTTTTAAGGCTAATAATTGACACTTTCTAAGAAACAAATAACGTCTGCATCACTGTACCTGAACAGGGCTCATGTTTATTTCACAATCGTAGGCCTCCAGTGCTTCATTAGCTGTGGATCAGAGCACTCAGTCTTTGCACTGCCAGCTAGTTTGGTCTTTGGGGCACTCTAAGATCTCTTCTCCTAGGCAATTGTTACTTTGCCATGTTTTTGTGAATCTTGTTTTAATACCTTGGTTTTATTTGAATGTTTGTGACACAACACCATTTTGCTTTCCTTACCTTTTTCCAAACAGGAACCTCAATTTCTAGTTGCAAAGTTAAGTAGCTGCAGGTAAAGCTCTACCTTGACAGAGACAGCTCAGTGCAGAGCAGCCATTTGACTTATTTATTAAACCAGTGCTGTCAGTCACATAGACAGACAGGCAGGAAACCCATGTGTGTCTGATGCCATTGGAGCAGGGCTCTTGGTACTGCATGAGTAGTGAGACCAGGGTCCAAGGCCACAGGTGAAGCAGAGGTCTGAAAGTAAGATGATAAGAAGTCTCTCATATTTAAGACTCAGATGTATATAATTTTTTTTCTTTTAGATTGTTTTTCTGCATTCGAACTTTTTGAACATGAGAACAAAAGAAGAACTTTGTCTTCCTTCAAACTATAGAAGTAGGGCAATTACCATTAGCATGTAGACTATGGAAGATGGCTCATGCATTTCTTACTTAAACCTTTCTTTTTGTAACAACTTTTTTTATTTTTACTGTTTCAAACAAAGATTTCTTTCTGACATCAATGCAAAGATACATTAATAGTGCCCTTTAGAGTATGGTGCCTTGTTTCCTAGTTAAAATCCTTTATAATGATGCACTATGTACTTTTGATATTGATGTTCAAACCATTATGAATAAATTAACAGCTGGAAAGTGCAGTGAAATTACAAACAGACTACAGCAGTATAAGTCTGTATGGATTGTTAATTACATTAGAATTTTGGTGGATTAAAGGACAATACAGTCTTTTATTCTGTTTATTCCCTTTAATTCTCCTCCATCTCCTGTCCCCCAGACAGTAAACCAGAGAGTCTAGAGGCTCACAAGATCAAGGCAACATTTTTCTCACACCCGACTTTGACAGAGATCGGACGCCGTCTCGTCTCACACTACTTCCTTCTAACAGAAGAAGAGCTGGCTATGTGGGAAGAGGATCCTGAGAGCTTCGGTAATAACACGACTCCAGACACATGGGCTGAATCCAAATATCCAGACTTATCTGCACCTGCAGACTTTTGGGGTTGACAGGCATGTTTTAGGAATGGTCAGAGTGTTGAGAGTCGACCAGGTTTATAGTTCATGCGGTTCATGCTTGATCAGATTTGATTGTTTAGTCAATGATCCATCCATCCATCATCAACCGCTTATCGGGCCGGGTCGCGGGAGCAACAGTCTCAGCAGGGATGCCCATACTTCCCACTCCCTAGACACCTCCTCCAGCTCCTCCGGGGGGAGCCCAAGGTGTACCCAGGCCAGCCGAGAGACATAGTCCTTCCGGTGTGTCCTAGGTCTTCCTCGAGGTCTCCTCCCGGTGTCAATCATAGTGATTTTAATTCAAAAATTTCTTTAATGAAGAGTAATGGAATTATGAATTTTAAGTGATACCAGTTTTGATTTAGAAATTCCACCCAATTCTAACAATTGTTCAAAGCAGCAGAACATTTATTACATTATAGACATGATCATGTATTCCTTCCTCTCTTCTTCTAGCTGTTGAAGAAACAGGTGGTGACTCTTGGAAATACAGTCTAAGGGTAAGTAAGGACAGAAATACATTCCATGAAACATTACTGATGCATTGTCCTTAATTACCCGAGAGCTGCGAAACGAGCTCAGTCACAGAATACTCCTTTATGGTGTGTCTTAGTGGTTGAGCTAGTAGGTTTGTTAAATACTTCCGTGTTTATAGTTGCCCACCTATAGTGGTTGTTGACACACCTAAATCTCTCCCAAAAACAACTAGAACTAAGGCAGTCACTGACTGCAACGTCCTGCGACACCCCCGAATTCAAAATTTTACCTTGACCTACTTGCATGGGTCAAAGATCAAAGCTAGTGCTTTGACCTACTGTCATTGATCAAAGCACCAGCTTTGATCTTTGGTATTACTCACACTGGCCTTCTCCCTCGTCTTTCGATTGCGAAGATGCAGTATTTAGTGGACAAACGAATGGACCAATGAACGAACAGATGAACACACAAACACTGGCAAGCACAATACATCACCACTTTGAAGCGGGATATACTGTAATTATGTTCTCCATGCTGATATCACAGCATGAAAACAAGGAGTAGTGAAATAGTAATAGAATATTAAACTTCTGTGTGTTATAGCCAGCGTAAAATCATCATAATAATTTTTCGTAAAGACAAACACGACCAGTCATCCAAGTTTGCTAAATAGAAAAGTGAATTTAAAGGAGACATAACTGAACGATTTTTGAACTGAACTGAACTGAACCGAAGGAGTCTTTGAATTAAGGTGAAACTTTTTTTTACTTTAAACCTCAAAATATTGGTTAAAAAAACATTTTTTGACACTGCAGCAGAAAACGTTATGGCATTTGCGATCCAAGAGAACTCAAGTAATTACTGTAGAATTTAGAAGTGGTTGATTATATATTGCCTTCACCTATCAAGAGGACTTCCTATGTGCAGTTTAAAATGAAAACAGAATAAGATAGTTGAGCTGGATCTGCTGCCTACATGACCTTTTGGAATAGACAAATGTACATGTAACCTGGAGCACATCTATGATTTGAGTTAGTTTATGGAATCTGATTTTAACACTTCATTTGCTATTGATTTTTTTATGACAGCTAAAACCAATAAACCAATTAACAGCTGAAGGTGGGTGGCAGAAACCCCCAACTGTTATATTGATTTTTTATTGAACCCAGAGCTCAAGGCATTGTTACCCATTGTTAACCTATTTGTATATATTTCCCTTTTTGTGTTCAGAGAGAATGTACTAATGTAATTTATTCACTTGGTATTTCCTCTCACCACCACTAAGTGCCAAACAACACAGCAGGCTGCTGAATAGGAAATGCTGTGATATCGGGATAAAAACAAATGATGGTGATGCCTTTTTCACAAGTGTACCATCTATTTCACCAATTAACTGTTTTCTCTTGTGTGTTCCTTTGTTTTAGCCTTGTACAGAAGTGTTGTTCCTGGATATTTTCCACAACTACAGCCAGACACTGACGCCTGTGCTACTGGAAATGGTTCAGAATCTCCAGGGTCAGTTAAATGTTGAATTTAAAAGTCATTACATACTAGCGTATGCAGCTCAGCTTATTCTTCAAAAAAGATTGATTCAGCATCATCCTGTACTGACTGTCCTTCTTTCTCTCCCTCAGAAAACCTTTTGACCTTTGTTGATGGGCTGTATTGAAATGTTGAAAATTTTTTCTATAGCTGTCAAATATAGTTTTTTATGGTATCTTAATAACCTGTCTACTATGTAATTATACTTCTTTTATCAAAAATAGGGATGAACTCCCAAAAGGTAGCACATCTAAAAAATTAATCAAGGGAAGACAAAGTACTCACATTTCCACTTTTTTTTATTTTGGCACTCACCAAAAATGAACGCTTACGCGTTTCGGCTATGAGTCTTCATCATTTCGGCTATGAGCCTTGCTCATAGCCGAAATCAGAGCAAACCGTTCACCTAGTCTTATTTTTTCTGGGTTATTTTGACGTGACGTGACATTTTGATCTCTGAGGTGTTAATGTTACACTGCTCAGACTGTGTTGTGGAAGAAGGGTAAACTACAGTAGTCGGACATGGCGGCGTGCAGTTGTTCGTGACTATGAATGTTCGTACGTTGAATGTTTGTATCTGGAAGACTACTTGTATGTCTAATATAAAATCTACAAAATACACATCATCAATGATTTCCCTGGTGACAGCATTACAACCACTTCAAACTCTCTAGTCAGACACTCTCATGTCACACTGCCACTGGTGGAACAGGAGTTCCTCCTCTGTGGCTCAATTAGCAGTACAGTTGTTCAAACGGACAAATTCCTTTGGTCCATTTCAGCTTTCCTCTCAAGCTGCTTTTCCTTTTCCAAAGTAAGTTGAAATGAGTTCTGCCAGAACAAGGAAGAAGGGTAGGTAATTCTGTGGTTGAATAGCCAGCCAGCTATTGATTAAGACTTGAGGACTCCATAGCTAATAGAAAATTAAAGAACAGAACAGAAGAATAACTGAGACAAGGCTTATTCATTGGATGTATGTTTTAAGTGTTTAACAATCTTAAGTTGTGGGTACTGGCTTTGTTGTTACCAAACCCTGGCTGTTCTTTATGGTTGCAAAAGTTTTGTGACTATAAGCGTCCAAATGCAATCATTTACTTACAGGTTGTTTATCTGTTTCTACAGGTCCAACCAATGTGGACGACCCCGTTCAGTTACTTATGAAAGATGCTGGTGAGTCCAAAGGAGTATTGACTTGTACTTTAAATGACATGTCTATGTTAATCACATAAAAATGGGAATATGGAAACATTCAAATTTTTCTTGTTATACTCTTTTCTGTAACCAGTTGACATTTGATTTCTCACATTTTTTTACACCCTTTTATTCTTGCCTTTCAGGATTAGTCTTTGGCAAATCATTGCTTCAGCTTTGTTGTTTTCATGGTATAAACAGCTAAATAACAGTTGTAATTGCTTACTTAGTGGGTCTCTGTTGAAGATAGAAGCCTGTTGAAATTCCATTCTATTGAAAGTGTTGACAAACAACAAATGTCACAGAATGATTAAGTTCTACTGTTGCTGCCTCAGTAGCTCATACTTGATTATTGTTGGATGACGGACCTAGGAAGCACTTAGTTAGAGAACGTTTTTGTCCATTCAAATAAATCAACAAGAATGGCACTCTAATGAGTGTATCTTAAACATGTGCCAAGACTAAACAGTCTTCCCCATCTGTTTAACTTGCCTGAACTATGGTCCCACTCCTCCATAAAGTTTGACAGAAATGTTGAGAAATGACCACCATTGTTAAAAACATGGGAAAACAATTCTGGATCCAGCCAATATCAAGATCCAAAGTTTTATTTTCTGGCTCATGACCAATCCTTCTAAATCTCATGGAAGGCTGCCCTCTGGTTTTTGTGAAATCCTTCCAACTAGCCAACCTGCCATTCAATGTTACATCTTACAATATAACCTCATTTACAGAGGTAATAATTACAATGATGCTTATGCAATTATAGAGTATGACTTTATTTATACTGCTGCAAAAAGTTTGTGGTGGGTTTTTTTTTGTGGCTCCAACTCAGCAATTATATTGCTGAGCTTGCTTCAGTAAGCTGACAATTGGAAAAAGTACCAAAGTCCATCGAGTTTCATGGGAAGTCACAATATTGCAAATGTAATTCATGTTCTAAGGAACATGAATTACATTCCTTGCATTACATTCCTTAATACAAAAGTTTGAAATGACATTTTTTCTGTTGTAGGTGATTTAATATACAGTATTTTCTGCACTATAAAGTGCATTGGACTATAAGACGCACATTTAATGAATGGCCTATTTTAAAACTGTTTTCATATACAAGGTGGCGCAATGCCGGTTTTTGAGAAAATTACACTCTGAGGACTTCGAAATGCCGATATTCCAACCAGACATCGGCTGTTCGATTCCCGCTCCCGTCAGACATCCGACATCCTCGGAGTGTGAGCTGACTTTGGGAGTGTCAGTTCATCTCCCAATACAGACAATTAATTTTGTGACCACAAAATGATCTGTGAATATTCATGTCTACTTCCAGCTTGCTATTCAGTGCAGAATATGCTTCATAAAAACCAGAAATTGGTAGGTCAAGGGTAGCCAATGACATCGGTGACTGTTTATTCTTTTTTTTAAAGCTGTTCTGTCTTTCTGGCTGCTTTTTCCTTGTTCACTACAGTTTTTTTTATACTTTGAGGTTTAGCATTTGCAGCCCTTATACGAATTGTGTGTTGTATTTCTGTATCTGTCTGTTTATATATCTATTCATTTTTGATTGTGATTCTTGGTGTGCAGTATACAATGCAGTGGGACTGGCGGCCTATGAACTGTTTGACAACGTGGATTTTGACCAGTGGTTCAAGAATCAGCTTCTTAATGAGCTTCAAGTCAGCCATCACAGGTAAATCTGAGAAGTGTGATATGTTTTTCTTTGTATATGTCACAACACTGTTAAAACGTAAAATAATATAACAAACTAGAGAATCTTGAAGTACAGTGCGCCCTCGCGCATTTGCACATCAATGCTCGCGACTTCACCTCATCTTAGATTTTTTGTAGGCATTCATGTGATGATACGCACATTCTGTTGGTTGACGGCATCGAGAAGTGCACTATGTAACGTTTAAATCTTTGTGGAGATCTCCAGGTAAAGCAGGCTCAGTTGAAGATATGAGTGGTGTTGAATGGATTGACTTGCAGGTATTAACCTCTGTCCAGATATTAATTAGCACAGCAGCACAGTTCATACATACTAAAAGTCGCTGTCTATCTTAGTCACATTAACAACTGCCTGACTCACCATCACTCAATGAGCAGCAGTCACCAGAGTTCAAACAGGCTGTTAAATAAACAATCTAAAACACATGCAATAAAAATAAACAGATGAATGCATTTGAAAAGTTATGGAGAGATACCAGGTGGGGAAAGCTTAGGTGGTAAGAGTGATAGGAAGAGGAAGTGCCCGGTTCACATCGACCCCAAGATGATCGAAAGAGGGAACCCCTGCAACTCTCCAAAGGTCGTCCACTCAGGATGCTGCTGACGTAAAAGTGATGATCGCCTGACTCTTTCCAGATAGTGCAGGTGTGAATAACCCCTCCAGTTTGTTCCGGGGAAAGCCGTTGGTTTATATTTATGTATGTACATTTACTTTTGATGCTGAAAGCAAATATTTTCCTATTTGAACAGGCTGAATTCATAAAGAGGAAATAATTGAGGATGCATATTAGGCCTCACCCTAAAATGTGCATGACTACAGCTGAAAAATAACAATGAGCAAATGACTCAAGGATAAACATTTATTAACTTTGCTCCTTCTAACAAAGAATGCAACAGAAAAAAGTAATTTTTGAAGAAAGAAAAGTATAATGGAACCTATTTCTTATTTTCCTTCTTGTTGTTTCTGTTGACTGCTTCTTTCCCCGTTTCTTTCTCTTGTTCTGGTTCTACTGCTTCAGCTTCTTCCTGTGCTTGAAAATATATGTGACGAGAGTCCTTTTGTTTCATTTTCTAGGTTCTTAAACGCATATTCTGAAGCGCAATTGCTCCAATAAGCATTCACAAGAAGTTGCAGTTAGATATTTTTAAAAATAAGACCTTTTTGTTTTGTTGATGTTCAAAGAAGGATGTCATCCAGTGTAACAGTCTGCCCTTAGGCAGAAGTGATAGGAGAAATAGCAGTACTCCCAAATTGATATATCGTCTTTTGAGTGCAAAGAGCTCCTTAGATTACAACCTATTGCTTTGTGCTAATATGATTTAGCTTTACTTTTAATAAAGGCTGATTATATAAACTGCAACAGATAAACTTTTCAACTCACATTGATTTTCTGTGCTGAATCAGACTGTGTCAGATTTTGAGACATTCCCACAGTCTTTTGAAGAGACGTTTGCGATGGGAATATAGACTCACTATGGATGTTACAGAATCATCACTTTTAATGATATCATTTAAAGGGGCAATTAGTGGCTTGCTGTTTTTCCTCCTGTCTGTGTCAGCATACATACTGTATGATTGCAGACTTGGTTGAATGCACCTTTGCCTAATTATGCTTTTATCCACAACGTGGCTATGTCATCATGTTTTACCTCACGTCACAATTCTATATCATTTTCAACGCCTACTGGGATACATTAGTCAAAAGAATATTTATCCTCATGTTAGAAGAATATACCTGCTGAGCTAATTAAGTTTAGACAGTCATCCAAAGACGTTTTGACATGCAATTGCGGTCTTCAGATGGTGGAAGACAATTTAAAGATCTGTTGAAGTTCTTTTTATTGATCTCAGCACAGTGCACTTGCTATATACAAAATGCACCTTCACCTGCTACATAAATTAAAATTTCCTACTGAGTCCAGACCCGTTTCCGCTACTTCCTGTCATATACCCATGGATATTTTCTCCAAAACATTTCATTTAGTAAAGCATCAAATCGCTTAAACAACTCATTTCATATCCATATCTCTATTTAAAATTACTTAAGTGCAGTGCAGGTTTATATGCTTGGGAACTGAACTGCACATATTTTTCATTCATTCAAAAGAAAGTTCAGAGCCCTGCTTCCATATTGCACACAATTTGTACCAGTGGCGTTGTCGCAGCATCTGGGCTGACCATACAGACGTTATGTTTTTATCAGCTGTTCAAGTTGTCAGGGTAGATGATTTTTTCCACCAGCGCCGTTGTTGAGTTTACTCCAAAATTAATTGTTAACAAGGAATTATAGGTCCATTAATTAAAATAATGTTTGTGGCTACTTTTAATGACCTGTGCTAGCTGACTTGTTCAAGGGCTTTTTCCTCTGATACTTTTAGACTAATACCAATTATGTGCAGTCCTCATGCATTGATCCTGGCTCACACTTTTTCAGTCCAGGCAATATTTATTTACACAGTGTCAACATATTCCATACAATCTCTTTACAGTGGCATTTTTATTTATTTATTTTTATATACAGAATCCCCACAGGGAAATTAGTGGCACACTCTAGTCAGTAGACATGCTTATATATACAGTGTATGTATATATGTGTGTGTGTGTGTATATATATATATATATATATATATATATATATATATATATATATATATATATATGCGGGGTATCTCAGATATCCCGCTGGGATCATAAGCTGGCCAAAGGAGGAGATAGAAGCCACAGACATCAAGACGAGAAAGCTCCTCACCATGCATGGAGGGTTTCACCCCAAGTCCAGCATCCTGAGGCTGTACACTAAGCGGAAAGAGGGAGGCCGAGGACTAGTGAGCATCAGGGCCACTGTCCAGGATGAGACATCAAAAATCCAAGAGTACATCAGGAAGATGGCCCCAACAGATGGACTGCTCAGTGAATGCCTTTGACAGCAGAAGCCTGAGGAGGAAGAGGAGGAGGAGACGACATGGAGGGACAAGCCCCTACACGGCATGTACCACCGTCAGATAGAGGAAGTGGCTGATATCAAGAAGACCTACCAATGGCTGAATAAAGCTAGACTGACAGACAGCACAGAGGCACTGATCATGGCAGCACAAGAACAGGCCCTAAGTACAAGGGCAATAGAGGCCAATATCTACCACAGTAGATCTGACCCAAGGTGCAGGCTACTTAAAGAAGCCCCAGAGTCAGTCCAGCATGTGGTAGCAGGGTGTAAGATGCTCGCCAGCTCAGCATACATGGAAAGGCACAACCAAGTAGCTGTGATAGTGTACAGGAACATCTGTACCCGGTATGGACTAGAAGTACCCAAATCCCAATGGGACATACCACCGAAGGTGGTTGAGAACGACAAGGCTAAGATCCTGTGGGACTTCAGCTTCCAGACCGACAAACAGCTACTGGCTAACAAACCGGACATAGTGGTGATGGACAAAGAGCATAAGAGAGCAGTGGTGATAGATGTGGCGATTCCAGCTGATGCCAACATCAGGAAGAAGGAACACGAAAAGATTGAGAAATATCAAGGGTTGAAAGAACAGCTGGAACAGATGTGGAAGGTTAAGGTTAATGTGGTCCCCGTGGTAGTAGGAGCACTTGGGGCAGTGACCCCCAAACTGGAAGAGTGGCTCCAGCAGATTCCTGGAACAACATCTGAAGCCTCAGTCCAGAAGAGCGCAGTCCTAGGAACAGCTAAGATACTGCGCAGAACCCTCAGACTCCCAGGCCTCTGGTAGAGGACCCGAGCTTGAGGATGACACACAGATACCACCCTGAAAGGGTGAGAGGGACGTTTTTTTTTTTAAATATATGCACACTGTATATATACTGTATATATGAGTGTGTATAGGCCCTGAAGAAACAAACACACACAAGGGGCCTGTACGCATGCAGGGGGAGGAAGAATGGCCGGCAGCCCCTTTTTGTGGAGCGGCCAAATAAGCAGCTTGTAAGGGGGACGGTGCTTTACTCAAGGGCGCCTCGGCAGTGCTCCGAAGGTGAGCTGACACCTCCCACTGTCAGCTCACACTCCAGGTGGTTTTGGGCGGGAGTGGGAATCAAACCACTGATCTTGAAACATTGGACGACCCGTTCTACCAACCGCTCTACCACTGAGCCACTGATCATTACATGTAAGAAAATGGATCTCTGCAAAAATATTAAAATTGATGCTTTTTGCCTGAATCGGCCAGTCAGTCATTGTGTTTGATGACAGCAGCTGGTAGGCTGCCAGTGTCTGCTTTTCATCACCGAGAGAGAAGACCATGCCAGCAGATAACTGGACCAAGACGTGTGTTTGCAAGCAGGATAAGCAGGAAAGCTAATATGGATTGTTGTGAAGTCTGTGGCTTTGGTGTAGCAGGTCACTATTTTGTCTGTCACCTTTTGATGTATAACTGTATTTTTGCTATTTACAAGTTTTCAGTTAGGAAAAATAAAATCTGATCAATTAGATATTGAATTTTTTATCAAAACCAACTTTAAAATGGAGAAAAAGTTTCTATAATTTATACAGCATGTTTTGAAAACTCAAGTACACACATGGTGTTCATGGTGTTTTTTCTTTTGTGGAAAAAACTAAGAACAGGAATCCATCTCTCAACCTCCATCCACATTGGGAACAAACTGTGTGTTGACCTTTTCAACAAAGCCACACAGAGACCAGCTTCTAATCAGAGTAGTTAAAACACAGAAGTATTGTGGCAGAAATATGTGTTGGCTTCTTCTCACAAGAAACTGTGACAGTTCCTATAATGACATCTGCCAGGAGACACACTCAGAGCAGAAGTTTCTGGCTGACAGACTGGTGAACATTTGTTGTTACCAGAGAATTCCCACATCATGCTGCACTGCCTGGCTGGCTGATTGCTGGCTGTTAAAATGATTACTTATTGAGATCTTGATTTACATTTTAAAGAATAATTCTGTACTAAATGTCTACAATATGCTTTGTGGAGCGATGCAGTAACAAATGACAACCTCGCCTCATTGCAGCAGGTAATTTAATTTTGAAAGTTTCTGGCTGTTTAGACAGCAGGCCTTCACTTACCTGAAACCATAACTGCAGAATTTCTTTTAGCCCCAATTAGTCTGTGTCAGTTATCACGCTGTTTTTTGTGGGTAGTATATCATTTAGATTTTAATTGATCCTGTTTATGTTTATTGATCCTGGGTTTAAAGGAATTCCTGGGACAAACTGTGGTAGTCTTCCATTCATTTGTCTTGTGGATGGCAAATATTTTTTCATTTGTTCTTCATGAAGTTTCGATCTTTCACCAGCTTTCTGTAGAAATGATGATAGTGAATGACATTTGCTGTGTGTCTTGTTGACCTGTTGGCTGTTGTTCCGCATGCAAACCCCTGTTTTTGAAAAACGAATCAGATAAATTAATCTACATCCAGATAAGAATTCTTCAAAGGCTTACAGAAGTTTGATTGATACCTATCAACACAATGGCAAAATTTAAAAAAAAAATTGTCCTCTGCTCAAAATATTCCATTTGATTTCTTTGTTTGACAATCAGTACGCCACAACTGGATCGACAAATGTATTTAAGTTCATGTCTGCAGTGCCTTGGTAAACAATCTGAGTTAGCTCTCTTACGTTCTTATTTTGAACATGTTGTTTGAAAAACATACTGGTGTTTGGCAACACAAATTTAAGGCTGTTGACCAGCTGTATCTTGTCCCCACCTATGTTTTTCCCTTTAAATTACACCCAACTCTTTTTAATGACACTGAACTGCTAGTTGCAATCAATGGACTCAGACTTAAACAGCTTTTGGATAACCATGACCTGGATGACTGAGAACCTACACAGACAACTTTCGTAACTCGAAATTTCTTTCGTAACTAAAGGCAATATTTTCCTGTTGAGGCGTTTCGTAAGTAGAAAGTTTTGTATGTAGAGACATTCGTAAGTAGAGGTAACACTGTATTTTAATACCACAGTTTAGTAGAAGGAGGAACATCTGCATTATTGATGGCATTAAAGATAATATTTTACCATTTCTAAATAGCTTAGCATACTTTATTACCTTGGTACCATCTTGTAGATGTAATTAGTTCTTTGAACTTTGGTGATGTCATCATGTCCCTAGTTTTAGCCGTCACTAATGTCAGTTTTAGTCTTGCTGAGGTCTGTAACACTTAATATGAGGCAACAACAGTCACAACACTATCTGTCAGCAAAGCTATTGTGTGATTTCAACCGGTGGCTGAGCCTCAGGCCACCCGTAAGCGGCTTTTACAAATCAGTTGGCTGTCACTTTTTGGCATGATGATTACACAAGCAGTCATACTTGGGCACTTACTGGCACATGCAAGTTCTGACTAGCTGTCAAATTCTCCTCTTCAAACAGTAACAAGTTTCTTAGCTCTGACAGGTTATCGTGGTTGATAGCACAGATACACACAAGACACATACAAAAATCATGACTCGTACTTAGAGGCAACCTCCTCCCCATACCAACTCAGAGTCGACAGACCTTTTTTTGTCGCCTAAACAAACAAAGATACAGATACAGGGGGTGTTCATCTTTCTGCTGTCAGACTCAGTCACTGTAGAAACACTTTGACATCCTGACATTGTGTTTATTCCGCTTGACCTTTTGAGTTCAGTTTATGAAGAAAGTAAGGGAACCTTTTTTATTTCTAGCGGTTTGTCAGTATCCTACTAGATTTGTTACACCCTAAAATGGAAAATATGTCTGGAATAGAAACAGGAGAACAGTGATTTGTATGATATCCTTCAAAGAAGGTGATTTGATTTTTTTTTAAGTTAATTTTTGTCCGTAATTGTCTATATGGTTGTCAGAAAGATGAGCAGGTTTTGTGTGGATGATTCATGCTCAACCTTTGACCAATGAACAAATACCCCTGTCAACCCACCTGTCCATCTGCCTTCCTGCTCACTTTTCCATCCTTTCCTTACACTTTTCCAGCATACTAATAATAGACACAACAAGCTGTTGTCTCCCCAGCTGAAGCAGATAATCTGTATTTGTCAGTCACAGACATGCACCCATGCACCGCTATCTTATATTGCATACATACAGAGTTGGGAACACTAATCTCTTTGTCACTTCAGCTAATGCCATGAATGAATAATAATCAGCATGGATTATGATGTCAGAAATAATTCTCACCATTGTCAGGATTTGTTTTGCTTTTTTTTTTAAGTCTCCTAAAATCTTTAACATATTTTTCAGTTGCTGTCTATTGCACCTTGTATTAAAGAACAGTACACTAAATCCACAACTGTCCTGTAGAGTTCTTTTAACAAGCTTTAATTTGACAACAGATAATCGTTTGTAATTGGATTATTTTTTTTGTGATATTGCTGCCTTGTTATCTGAGTGCCAGTATATTGCTGCCAAGCCGTTATTTGGAACCTATAGAAAGAGCTTTGGGAATGTGACTGTGGCCATTGTCGACTGGCACTGACATAGATGCTCTATCATGCTGGAACCAATCCATATGTTGATGCTTCCATGAAACTTAATGAAAATCAGATTGGTCTGGCCTTTGTTTCCCTTTAAAAGTAATTGGAAGCCAATGTGTTCTCCTTCGTGCTCCACTGCCTTTGAGGTTCAGCTCAGGAGTGTCTAAGTCCCATCATGCGCTTTTAAGATAACAAGAAATCAGATTCAAGTGGCATCAAGTTTGCTGTTTGTGATGGGCAAATTTCAAACTTTGCACTAAAAACAAAGAAAATTTTCTTTTGAGCTGATTTCTCCAAGCAAGCTTGTTCTTTTTTTTTCTTCACTTCTCTCCATTCACAAACACAAACAAATGCAGATCGTTCTTTGCCACCTCCGAGTCTTGAGTCATGCTGTTGTCTAGTACCCTCTGGCTTGTATCCTAGACTATGGTCTCTGGCTCCCTGCGGATATTTGACAGGACGCCAACAAGAGTGTCACCCCTCTATCCGCCGCCTGTCGTCTCATGCCTCCTTTCCTCAATCCCCACCATCACCTAACTTCTATCAAAGGCTCTCCTCACATACAGCTTTTGCCTGAGATACAAACAAGGGCAGCTGCTGAGGGAAACTTATGGCCTGCCTGCCTGCCTTGTCTAGCTTTTTGAAAACCAAGTGTCCGACAAGCTGATATTGCATGGACACATGCAATATCAGGTCATTTTAATTCATATCATACAAAACTCATCTTGCGTGGACATGCGGTCATCCTTTTAGTTTAGTTTATCTGACACTGGTCACCAAGTCCCTCTTTTATTTTCTGACATGTTTTTACAAAGATATAATTGATTTACTCATTCTTAACAACCACTTGCTTCTTGTAGTATTCTACTACAATTAAATAATTGAGGAAAAACATGGTATCTATTACGCTTTCTTTTACTCTGTTTCTTCGGGGACTTAAATCTGGTGCTTCACATTTTCACAATGAAAAGTGAACTGCCAGAAAGAGGGCTAAATTAGTTTTACTTCTGGAGTTAGTCATGAACAATAGGACAGTGACACCATGCATATTGCACAGGGTACCACAGGGCTCTGTGCTTGGCCCTCTGTTATTTTCTCTATACAGTACTTACTCCCACTTGGATCATCTGAGAAAACATGGCAATTCTTTTCATTGTTATGCTGATGATAGTCAGATATATGACTCTCTTAAGAAGTCTTCTACTTCTACAGTCTAAAGCCGCTCCTTGATTGTTTACGTGACATTACCTGGTTGTTACTGAATTTTCTCAATTTTAATTAAAAAAAAGAGACTGAAGTCATGGTTTTTGGTAGCACTTCTGAAACCCCCGTAATCAATCTTGATTGGTACAACAAGACAGTTGTGAACAACTTGGGGGTCAAAGTGGATAAGGAACTTAAATTTGACAGCCAGATTAAAGCAATGGTGTAGTCGAACTTTTTCCAGTTGAAGCAGTTGGCAAAAATTAAACCAATTTTAGGGAAAAAATATTTTGAGACAGTAATTCAAGTCTTTGTGACCACTCAGCTGGATTACCGTAACAGACTTTATGTGAAGGTTAGTGGGTCCTCCATTGCCCGCGTTCAGCTGGTCCAGAATGCTGGGCTTTTAACAGGACCAAGGAGTACAAGCACATCTCACTGATTTAAGCTGCACTGCACTGGCTGCCCATAGTTTTTAGGATTCATTTAAAAATCCTTTTATTTGCTTTTAACGCCGTAAGTGGCCTCGCTCCCCCCTACCTCTCTGAGCTTCTTCACGCATACACGCCCAGTCGCTCTCTCAGGTCAGCTGACAAGCTGCTCCTCACACAGCCTAAAGTCAGGCTGAAGCTCAGAGGGGAACGCGCATTTTCGGTGTCAGTTCCTAAACTATGGAATGAGCTCCCACTGCACATGAGGCAGTCTTCTTCACTGTCGCATATTACATCTCTTCTTAAAACCCACCTCTTTTCCCTGGCGTTTGACACCAATTAGTGTTTTGTATATTATTTTACATTATTATTATTTTTTTATCTGATTTTATTTCCGCTTTTAACTTATTTTAAGTTATTTTATCTGATTTTTATTTGATATTTTATTTATCTGCATTATGTTGATGGTTTTATGGCTGTTGTGTTTCTTATCTATTGACTGTGCAGCACTTTGGAAGCCTTGTGTTTACTTAAATTGTGATATATAAATAAAGTGGATTGGAAGCAGGGACACCAATTTCATTATTTGAATCCCTGGCCCAGTGGTTTTTTAGTAAAAGCAAGTGATGTAGTTACATTGTTGCGATAAACTGATTCATTTTTTGTGCATTGCAATTTGCATGGAGACAACGGAGTAGATATGTATTAAAATATTTCTTTGTCGCTCTCCTGTCATCCTCCTCCTGTCCAGGTACAAGTTGATTCGCAGACGAGTCATCTGGCTGATAGGACAGTGGATCTCTGTCAAGTTTAAATCTGACCTTCGGCCTTTACTCTATGAAGTTATCCTGAGCCTCATGCAGGATCCAGATTTGGTGGTAAGGCAGTTGCAGACACAATGTCTTTTTCATTACAACTGGGTTTTCAACTTCCACACAAAACACAAGAATAACAGTGACTGAAGTGGGTCATTTGTAAATGTGCACAGTCAGTTCTACAAACACAGCATGAAATCGCAGCTATTATGCTGCCAATGTTGTGCACACAAAACCATAATATTAAGTGAAGAGCCATGGGAACATTGTTTGAATCTCAATATACAGTTGGAGACTGTTTTTGTACAGGGGAAATTAGTTATGTCTGATGAAGAAGCGATTCCTTTTATTTTGTCTTAAACAATTTTTCAGCTATGGCCTGAGAAATCTCCTTTGTGTGGAAAAGTAGCTATTATTATGCAATACCCATCCTCAACTCAATTTACATTTTAGTATCCTTAGGTTTTGTGCCTCATAAGTCATTCACTTGATTGATGTGTTTGCTTTCACCAGAATTTATACGAGGGAAAGTGAAGTCAGTACATTATTTACAATAACATCTCTGCATTAGGTTGAACCCTAATGAATAAGTGGGTTCAGTCTCTGTATGGAATTGACTCTCGTATCATTACAAAATACCTCATGACATCATTATTTAAATTTTGAAGAGGAACATTTTGCAGGCTTCTTAGTTATCATGCACACATGTGATTTCAATGTAAATAGAATTACACTGTATAATGCAGTTAGGATAATACTACGTTCTCGTCAGAGCCCACACAAACATGGTGCTCTGATATTATAAATGTCGTGTAAAAAATAATTCAGTAACTTGTTTCAATCTGGAGTGTAAGCACACCTGTAAAAACAATGTAAAATTACATATATAAATCTGCAGCTTCATAAATTTTGAAATCAAAATGTAACTTTGAATTTTGAAAACACATAGGAAGGGAAAACATGTTCCATTCTCATGTGAAGTTAGACTCAAATCATAATCCCAATTCATTGTTCAAAGTCAAATTCTTGAGTGTAAATACATTATTCTAAATACCAGAAGTTGATTTTCAGTCAAAGAGAGTAGTTAGTATAACTTAAACTGAGGCAGATCCGAGTAAAGCAATGTAATTGCGGCGACAGAACTATAGTTGATTATCTCCTCTCAGTCATCCATAATGGAGTGCACACCTTCACACTCACAAGAGCCTCATTTCCTATTTCAAAGACCTAAATGCTTCTCGAAAACGCCACCTCAATACCAAATGATTTGCTGCCAAACCAACCAACCAGCGCATGTTAACATAGACTGTTTTTAGAATTAGAATTCCTTTAATTCATAAGGGGGATAATGCGTCCTACAGTTTCAGGGGTTGTTCTTCACATACTGTGTTCTTGCTTTTATATCACTGAGCAACACATTTATCATAAGTTCCTCCTTAATATTGTCCTGCCCTATTATAGCCTCTTTAGCGAATTTACTGTTGCTCATGAACATAGAGAAATCTATCAATCTAACTGGTTATCAATATCTCTACTGCAATTTTCTGGTCCCATTTGTTCTGATGGATAAGAAGGTAATAGTTTATGTCTGACATTTCAGTCTTTGCATTTTACAAGGAGTTATTCACCAGAGCGATTTATTGATTGGTGCAGTGACCACAAGGCTTGGTTTATTCTATTCTGTGGTACTCATTGATGAGAAGAGGAACAGGAGAATGTAAGAGGGTGAAGAGGACAAGCTGAGATAATGATGCCTTCATTATTGGAAAATCTGTCAAACGAGAGTGGAGTAGTCTTAATACTTGTTGGATAAATGGTTTTTCGTTTCAGGTTCAAATCAAATTCAGTGCTCGTGTCCAAATAATGTTAGTCAGCCAGCGATCAAATGTTGTTTAAACCGATGCGTTGTATTTATTTTATTCAAAGATATATACCAGTAATCTCTTTTTCTCCTTCTCCCCTTCCTCATTTTCAATTCCTCCATTGAGGAGGAGCAGCTCTCTCTGTATGAGATGCGAATTAGTGTGAAGCTACAATCTGCTATGGTGTATAAAGTGGCAACAATTTACATTTGAACTGTACAGTCTTTTTCAAATACATTAGATCAAATAAGATATTGTGTTTTGTGTTCATGTTTTGCTGAAGAAGAATTGAAGAAGCCTCTTGGATGAGAGGCGAAACGTCTTCAAGGAACTTTCTTAGTCCAGTGGATTGATTTAAACAGTTTTGGATAACCTTGACCTGGATAACTGAGAACCTACACAGACATCTGATATATAGTATTAAGGTGAAGAACTGATGTCTAGGCGTAGGATTCCTGGTACCAGAAGGAGGTGTTAATATCTCATTGTGACACCATAGTGTTAGGTTATGCCATGAGCTCAGTGATACAACAGTTGAGGATTATTGCAGGAATTGTTTTGACACAGTACCAGGAAAGACTTGTCGATGTTTCGAGACTTTGGTGATGATGGTGTTGATGGAGGTATGCACTCTGACTTATTTCTAGTTCAGTACTCATTATTGAAGACACTAATCAGGTGACTCAAGGAAGATCAGTTTATTGTTTGATAACAAAATGTTACATTTATCTTTCCTCATTAAATTAAATTGTGTTGCTCGTGTGATGGGTTTTTCATATAACTGACAAACAACTGGAATAAAGGCGAATGCAAAAATGAGATGGCAGAAATCTTTTGAACTGTGTCTTATTAAACTTTTTGTGGGTTTGTTGAAGAATTAAAATAAATTCCCTATGAATCATCTGCATTTAAAAATGTTTTAATGTTTGATTTTCTTTAATTTAATTTACAGTACAAGTAATTTTCAGATATGGCTGATAATTGCTATATATATTTGTTTTGCATTTAAAAATGCAAATGTCTGTCTAATACAGATATTTTACTCCACATGTGATGTTTGCCATTGACCCAGACATGCATGCACACATCAGCTATTGCATCTACCAGTGGTTTCCACTGGTAGATGTAATAGGAATCCTCTCTTCCTATAATAATACAGTATATAATACTGTATATATGTGTAATTGACTATAAGTACATTTGTCTCTGACATTAACTCATAGTTTGAAGTAAAGGTCAAAGTCCAAATACATTTTCAGTAATAACTTTTTAAATTCACTATTAACTCAATGATAACAAGATGTAATGTTTGCTGCTTTCACACATGATAAGTATAGACTTGTATCTTATGTGTCACAAAACCAGGATTTATACAGTGTGAACTCCATTTACCTCATACAGTACAACATATCTACATCATATGTTGTTGCTCAGGACATTGGTTGTGGTTTGTCGATGTTGGTCTGTCCTCTTTTATCTCTGTGTAGTCAGAATTTAGTGAAATACACCTGTTCATAGCTTAATGCTTGCTGATACTCATATCTCCACCTCTACAATGGGGTGCACTATTCACAATGCTGATATCAGCAAACTGCTTTCCCATACATTGCCAAAATCACTGTCTGCCAACTGCCCAGTGCAGTGTAAACTGGAGTTCATCCAGAAAGAAAACATTTCTCCAGAATGCCAGATTACTGCAAAATGAATATTTTACAATACCAGTTGATTAATTTGTTAAACTGGTATCAGGGCAAGACCCTGGTGAAGATGACAAGCACACCGATTAGCCTATTAGAAGGTTCTTTGGTTGTGCAAGGGTACTAGTGCATCAGCTGCATGGGGTCCTGGTGTCCAATGGTCATGCATGTGAAGAAGCCAGATGTTGTATATGTTGTCTGTGTTTGTAATTCCAGTTGGATGTACTGCCAGTTTCTCTGAACTGACATTGAATAATGCTAACATTGAAATGAACATTCACTTCACAGGCAGCAGCTCTTGTCATCCCAGCAGCCAGCAAGCCAGTTGAACACAAAACTAGCCACATCTGCGGCATTGTGCTGTGTGATAAAACTACACTATGAGAATGATTCTTTTGTGTAATTAAAAGATCTTTTTACTGTAAAATGTTAGAGCAGAAATATATTTTTGATTGCATATTGCATGCAGTTGGGCTGGATATAGATGCATATGTTGCTTTTCATCACTGACTTGTTTCCTAATTAGATCTTTTCTATGCTACTTTTAATTCTGTGAGATGGTTAAATGGGATATTCACGCAGTGTGTTTTTTCATTGCAATTTGCATTGATCTTGCTTGGTGTTTAGGAATTTTGAATTGAAACAATGTAGTCGTAAATAATAAGTAATCAAATACATAGTGTACTTACAATACAGTACAATACAGTGTAAAGAGTGCACACACCCAAATTCACAGTGTTATCCTCCTGTAGAGGCGTGTGACTGGTGCTTAAAATCTGTTATGAAATGGTTGGAGAGCAAGGGCCGGCTGTAATGGAATCACTGTTCTTCGCCTTCCAATGTTTACGTTCTTTAATCTCGTCCATCAAATAACTTTCTCCGTGGTGGATATTTCCACCTCCGTCTCTCTGACAGCCCTAAATTATGCTGCTAAATCTAGAAGAGCAGGAGACCACTTTTTATTACGATGGACAGCTTGTATTTAGGTGTACAGGCATACACTTGTATGGAGTGTTTAGTGCTTTGTTGTCTTTATGATGCAGCTAATAAAGAAAAAGGAAAGTATAGTAACATATTACTGTACATCCTACTTCAAAGCGGGATGTAATATGTCAGTGTAATTGTGAGTGTAATTGTCAGTGTTCGTCTGTTCGTCCGTCTGTTAGTCCACCAAATATCTTCGCAAGTTGCAGATACAAAGATGAAACAGAAAGCACACTCGGGCGGCAAAGGGGATGAAAATGTGAGTCATGGATTTAGGCACTAGCTTTGATCTATGGTCAAAGCTAGTAAATAGCTTTGACCTACCTTGAATGGTCAAAGCTATTAACTTGTCAGGTACTACTTTCAGGTACTCTGACCTACCCTGGATGTAGGTTAGGGTAGGTTGCGGGATGTTGCAGTCTCTGACTGCCTTGTTTGGTAATTGTGTTATACGTCTGGTTATGGAAGTTATGTACTCTGTTTCTCTGTTTCTATATACCTTTTGCTCTGTCTTTATTATTTTACATTTAGTTCTTTCAAACTGCCTTATTTTGCCAGCAATCAATATACATTTATGATGTATTAAAAGGGCAATTCCTTATTTCTTAAATGATTTTCTAAATAAACTGTGTTCTTTTTTCCTCAAAGGTTCGGATTGAGACTGCAACAACCCTGAAGCTCAATATCCTCCCATATTGAAGCCATCATTTATGCTATTATTTTTCAGACAGGTCATAACAAGACATTTATTGATTTTGTTATTTTGCTCTTTTTTGAAATCTCACTTCATCTAACAACATAAAATCTTGCAGTCCTGAATGTCTCAAAGCTCAATAGCATTAAGCAACACTAAAAAGCATAGCTTGGCATACCTATCCTCCAACAGTTTCTCAACAGTTTGAAATGCATCCTTAACCCATGATCACCTGTGGATGACTTTGAGTTCCGAACAGAGCAGTTCCTTCCTGTGAGTACTTTTGTCACTGGACATTCTTGCATGTGCTTTTAGTTCAATGACCAGTGGAATCACTGTTTTTCTAATGCTTCAATTCTTGTATCTCTGTCCAGTACCTTGAGTCGATATTCGGCCTACTTTTCCAGTTGTTGCAACAGGTGACGGAGTGTGACACAAAAATGCAGGTCCTCCATGTCATCTCCTGTGTCATTGAGAGAGTAAATATCCAGGTGAGGTTGTAGATATCAAACAGATATGTGTTGATAATCATTAAACAGACTACTTTTCTTAATGACTGAAAAGTGAACTTGTTTCAAATTATGTGTCACTACACAAATTCTAATCATTGATTGTGACCTGGGCAACACGGAATCGCGAGCTTCTGTGCAGAAGCTCGCGCTGTTGCCTCACAGCAAGAACATTTGATTTGATTCCCTTTTGTGCGTAGTTTTTATGTTCTCCCCGTGTCTGCGTGGGCTCTCTCCCTGCTCTCCGGCTTTGTCCCACCTCCAAAATCACGTAGCTAATGTAAATTGGTCACTCTAAATTGTCCATTAGTACGAGTGTGCATGTTAGTTTGTCTTTCATGTGGTCCTGTAATAAGCTGGCATCACGTTTGGGGTGAACCATGCCTCTCACCTTTGTCAAAGCTGCTCCAGCAGACCAACTAACGATTGCAATCGTCTTTTAGACAAAAAGATGGGTGGATGGACTTTGACCTTGATTGTTGGATTCTATTTTTCTGTGCATTCAAAGACCTGTTCAGATTCACTTAACTTTTTAAACATTTTGAAACCAGTTGACTTTCGTCTAGCATTAGGACAGTGGTTTAAATACAAGGTAGTTTTATGCTCTATGGTTTGGTTGTCCAGCTCTCAGAAGTGAGTAGTCACCTGCTGACTTTTCCTTTTTTGGTTAACAATGGCCAAAATCTGGTCAAATACTTTCTGATTAATCTAAAAATAATTTCTCTTTTTCATATATAGTAGGAGTTCAGCTCTGTTGTTTCTGCAGCTGCCGCAGACCTGTACTCACTTCATATATGAACAAAACTGGTTTACAGTCTGTGAGGAGATAAACATTTTCACTGGTGTTAAAAGAAATTACTGCTGTATATCTTTTCATCAGTTTCTATGCTTCATATAGTTTTTCCATTAAAACATATTTTTAAGCAAAATGCATTGAATTCATTTTGGTCAACAGACAAAGAATTTATTCTGAAATGGCTGGCTGAAAATAGACATTTGGGAATATTTCAAAGGAAAGCATTCTGCCATTTAATTGGTATAGAACTTTTTTAAAACTTTAACTTAATATTAATTCCCAATTTTAGCCAAATAAGAGTTTTCGTAAAATGTGGTGATGTACCTAATCAATAAGCATCTTTTCTCAAACAGGAACAATTTGTCACAGCTTATCATCCCATATGAACTTTTTTAAATTCAGCATTATCCACACTGAGATAACTCGGTGTGACTTTGTCAGTGTTTCATGACGTTTTCTTTTTGTTCTGTTTTAGATCCGGCCATATGTAGGCTGTCTGGTTCAATACCTACCCCTGCTCTGGAAGCAATCTGAAGAGCACAACATGCTTCGATGTGCTATTCTTACTGCATTTATCCACCTAGTACAGGTATGGTCCAATCTTTTCTAATCATTCAGAGCTGCTTCCTGTCTTGGCTGGGATTTGTTTGATTTTTTTTTTTTATCTTACCAGAAAATATTTTCAGTTAAGTAAATGTTCAGTAAACAAACAAACAAAATTCCCCGTTTGACAATGTTTACCATCGTGTTTTAGTAAGATATTCTTAATGTGTGTAAATGTTTTTTAATCCAAAAATATTTTGGCAAGTGAATGTTTATTTTTCTTGCAGATGTAAAGCATAATTTTGACCAATATTTTAACTCTGTCATGCAAACGTTTGCAAACTGTATATTTTTCAGAAAACAAACTTTAGCCATTGCCCTACCAATCAGACTGTTGGTTTGTTCCTTTTGGCAAAAATTGATGTTGGCCGAAACATTATTGCCCTCTGCAGGCAGGAAAAATACAGCAGCAGTTTAACTCATTAAGTCAGCAGTCAGTTAGTCATCTTCAGATTACCACCGCTATATCCGCCGCAGCGAGTCACGGGGAGCCGGAGCCTATCTCGGCTGCATAGGGCGTGAGGCGGGGGACGCTCCGGGCACGACGCCAGTGCACAGGCGGAGCCACACACAAAGACACACAACCAGGCACACACACACTCATTCCTACGGGCAATTTGGAACAGCCAATCAACCTGAAGCACATGCTTTTGGGGGTAGGAGGAAGCCGGAGAACCCGGAGAGAACCCACGCAGACACGGGGAGAGCATGCGAATTCCGCACAGAGCGGGACTTGAACCCGGGTATGCCATGTTGTGAGGCGACAGCGCTAACCACTGCGCTGAACTTGACTGAACCAACTTTTCACTGAAATGAAATAGTGGAACTCATTTAAACACAATATCCACCAATAAAGGTAAACTGCTTGACTGAAAATGCCATCCAGCCATTGACTGTAAAACAGCAAAAGTATTGAAAAAGTGCATTTTCATATTTTTCTTTTCTAATCGTCTGTGAATGTTGCAGAGAATACTGAGGTTTAACTGATTTAAGGGTCTGGTAGGTTGAGCTCATTTCATTCAAAGTTTATATGTTTATTGTTCATTCATTGGGGCATTAACATGTTCTACAGTGTGACAGTTGGTGTTTTTCAGTCAATCTAGCAGTAAGTGTGGTGTTACTGGCCCAGCCACGTGTTTATGTGGATGAGGTAAAATGTAGTGGATGGAGACCTGGGTCAGACCTGTTTTTTTTTAATTATCTTGCCTTATGGTTTTTTCTGGCTAAAGTAACCACAAGAGCGGAACTGTTTTCCTGCTTATCCTCATTTCTGATTGATTTGTTGACATAAACACACATTTTAACCCCAGATTAGCGTGATTACCAAGAAAGACCTTTTTGACTGTGCCAATGGCTATTTTTGTTTTTGGCCACTTCGAAGATGTTCGGGTTTCAACTGTTTATTTCAAGATTTTCTGTTAACCGAAGTTAACAAAAAAGCCTCTGTTCCTCGACAATGTCACAGCAGCTTGTCTCATTCTGCAGATGTGAACTCCTCCTGGGACTGCTGCTACATCATTTGACAGTGGGAGATGAAACATTTAGTCATAGAGAGCGTCTTCAACAGAGTAACACAAGTACACATCTGAAAAAGGAGCCACTGAAGGTTTAATGCAGAAAGGACTTAGATTAGAAGATTTTTTGTTTTTAATGTATAAAATACAAAAATAAATGCGTGATTGAGTTTTTGATTGTTGCTCGTGACACGATATTCTTATTAGCCATATGGAGACAGTTTTGTGTGAAATGTCCGAAAGATAGATAAAATAATTATAGAAAGCCATTGCATGTGAAATCCAAAATGCTAATGGACATTTTGAAAAATGCTGGCCAAATTTTTTAATTCACATTTAGACGTAATGCAGCTGAATAGATGGAGTGAAAGCTGGTTTTCAGTATTAAGATCAATGTGGAGAAACTGTGCCATTGTGTGAGTTGCGTTAAAGAGAGTTTTTTGGCCTGGGGATGTGTTCTCAGCAGGACTGTCCTTGAGCTTAATCCTCCATTACTTAAACGCCATGGAATGCTATAGAGGTCAGGACTGATTATTTCTCTTCCTGTCCCGAAATTACAGACACAGCACCTACGCCAACTCCATCTGTCACAAATGGGTTTGTGTTCTGTCCTCTTAATGTGATTTCCTCCTCAATCACATTCTGTTCACTCATGTTACCTGATTAACTTGTACGTGACCACCGCATGGATGTTGACTTGGATCCTTTTGGGGTGGCTGTGGCTAAGATGGAAAGAGTGGGTCTTCAAATAATCTCAAGGTTGGCTGTTTGAATCCCACGCCATTCCAGTCATTCTCTCCATTGTGTTCTTGAGCAAGACACTTTACCCTCCTTGAGTGTCTCACACTGGTGTTTGAATGTGATGCATTAATTTCAGGTTGTCATTGTAAATGAGAACTGGTTCCCAGCTGACCTGCCTGGTTAAATAAAGGCTTTTCACAAATAAAGAGGCCTATTCCCAGAAATTACATAAATGTTGGTAACTCTTGCATCTTAATGCATGTTTTGTATCCATACCGGAGTTCTTTATGACACCATCTTTAGCCCACTGGTTCAGGCAATATTTGTTTAACCGTATTAAAGTTTCATGTTGCATGAAGCGATTGCAAGTGTAAAGACAAAATTTTCAATTCATGCTATGACTGTTCTAATTATCTTATAACCGCTCTTTCATCTTTTTCATTTGTGGATATCTCTGATCCTTGTAACAGTCACACTGTGTCGAGTGTTTTGTCAGAGTAATTGTTATCTGGGATGCTTTAACACTTTTTGTAGATTTATTGTCATTCCTCTCATCTTCATGTCTGTTGGTCTGTTATAGTAACCAAACATATTAGAGCAAAGTAAAGTCAAAATTGGTAAATGTTGTTTATTGTATAATATTTTTATAGAGCCCTGTAATTAAATGATTTATCTCAAGGTGCTTCAGAGCATTTCTGGATTTTTTTTTAACTGTGCCAACATCCTCTCCATGAGCAAACAGTTACAGTGTCAAGACCAACACATTTGTTCATCCTGCAGTTGCTTGCAGAAGGAGCACTGCATCATATCGCTTCCTGATACAAGCCGCAACAGCTTGAAAAGGAGAAAAATATTTTTTCAGCCCTACTCAAACTTCTAATTTTACATGCACAAGTGACACCAGTGGAGGAAGAATCAATACTGCCAGTATTTCGATTTTTTTCTTGCCCCCACACAGATCCCACATAGACCAGCTGTTCCAGCCCCCCTTTTTGTTTCAGCCCTCTCTTCACTCAGCAATGACTTCTACCCTGTGCCGACATTTTTGCATTCAGTGTTTTCTTTGATAACATAAACTATCTAAAAATACAGTGAAATGCAAAAAAAACATGAACCTTTGCTTCTGAAGAAATTCCATATCATCTCATCCATAAAAACCATCTCAGCCTGGAAAATAAAACCACAAACATTGCAAGTCTGCTGCCTGAAGATTCAATCAAAAATGTTTTTGTATAAGCCATTGGTTGATGTAATAGATAAAGGCTCCAGTAATATTTAAACAGCAAAAGCTGATATGGAAAATCTGATGCTTGGCCACCTGCACCAATCATAGCACTTTGCCGCTTAGCTAGTCAATTCAGTCAGTCCGTCACATACATGACCTGTGGTCCAACCACAATAAATGTACAGTATTTGGTGCAACATGGGAACAACATGCTATGTTAAAGGTATACCTTTGTTAGAAATGATGAGTTAAAGCGGTGATATCATTCAATTTCTGTTAGTTTGTGATTTTCTTCTTTGACCAAACATTAAGCTAAAGCACAAGAAAAACATCCCTAAAGCAGTCTGTGTGCATTATCTGCTTTCCCAATCTGACATTGACTCTCTGTTTTCCCACAGGGCCTTGGGGCAGAGAGTAAAAATCTTTACCCCTTCCTTCTTCCCGTTATCCAACTGAGTACTGATGTTTCCCAGCCGCCACATGTGTATTTGCTTGAGGATGGACTAGCGCTTTGGTATGTAAACACAAGTTCTACACACATATTAATATACTGCATTTGTAAGCTATAAAAGCAGATATTTATGAAACATACAGTGATTTCATTCTCTCCTTCACATTTCAGATTGTACTTCTGCACATGTATGCAGTGAATAAGAGTTGTCTTTTTTCTCTTTCTCATCCCTATTTTTCCTGTACTTCAGGTCATTGTAGTAGTATTTTCAAGGCCCCATTCACAGGCGTTTACACGTGTATGAAAATTAAATGCAAACCCTTTGCAGTTAAGTAGTGGCAAATGATTGAGAAGTGGCATCTTGTTTTAATGATGTCGCACAATCCCTACTTTTATTCTGGCTACATGCTACCTTAAAGCCATATCAATAGTCTGCTACAAAACAGTATGCTTGTTACGATCATCTGTTCTATTTTTAACTTCACTCTTAATCCCATACACTGCAGCATTTTAGGAGCTGTAAAGCCCTCAGACCAAGGTTTTCGTTCTATCCGTTAATGTGATTGATGTCCCTTTTAGTTATTTACTTAATTATTCACAACATTAATGCAATTTTCTTGTCTCAGCTTCTTTTCCTTCCCCTCCTCATGTCATGCTTTTTTTCTCCTATTAATTTGGAGAGTGTTTACAGTACCTCATCAAGGTAGTGTATGTTTTGATGAGTCCTGAATGCACCATAACTCATCAGAAAGTTTTGCCATGGTACACACTCTCAGCAAATGTCAGTAGATATTATTACATGAAATTCTTTGACCGTCTGTCACTACATGAAATCGAATCAAGACCACTCTTGTAGATTTAGGCCATTCTATTATAATGTCCAGAAGAGTTTAGCAATGTTTTCTTATTGAAGCTTATGAAGCTACTAACATTACTATTATCTGCTTTTCACATTTACATCCATACATTCTATTGTCTGTAATTTGTCTCACCTGAATTCTCATCACATGTTCTTTTATTCCTGATCTTATGTTCTGCTCTTCTTCATCCATTTCCCTTCATGCAGGTTGGTGACTTTGGAGAACAGTCCAGCCATAACTCCAGAGCTGCTCAGGATTTTCCAGAATATGTCTCCTTTGTTAGGTAAGCTGACATGAGATCTTTGCTAATTTCTGTTGATATAAGTTTGTGTAAATTAGGCTGCTTACATGCTAATTAACTTTATTATTTTCATTATTGTGTAAAATAGTTGCAAGGTAAGGCCCCGTCCACACGATGACGGATTTTTTGAAAACGCAACTTTTCTGTTGCGTTTACGCCTTCCGTCCACACGACAACGCAGATATCCGGAACGAAAACGCAACTTTTCAAAACGCTGGCCGAGGTGGATTTTTTTAAAAACGCTGGGTCTGCGTTGTCGTGTGGACAGCCTATCCGCGACTTTTTAAAAACGCTGACGTCTTGCCTGCGACGAAAACCGCTGTGACGTCATATTTATGGGCCCGTGTGTTGTGACAACAAAACACGGAGGATTCCTATTGGATAAAATTTGACTCAATACTGCTACCACATGGTTTGGCATGGTTATAGCCATCTTCGAAAACACACTGGTGCGTGTACGTGTAGACGGAGATTTTTTAAAAAACACTGTTGTGTGGACGCAAATCGTTTTCGATGCGTTTTTAAAAAGTTCCGTTTTTTTAAAAAATCCGTCATCGTGTGGACGGGGCCTTAAGATTAACATATTTTTTGAGAGTAGAGGTGGTCTCCAGTCATTAGCATTGCAAATTGCAGTGTAAATTTGTGCTGCTGGCTGAAAGTGTAGCAACCCACCATGGATAAATATCCCATCATCTCATCATGCAGGTCTGATTTTATTTTTTTAAGATGACAAAGTGTTGATTTTTGGTATTTATATAAACATTACAGTTTAGTTCAAGGTCAATCAGAGAATCAGAATCAGTCTTTATTTGTCATGCTGTCATGTTTACATATGACAGTACAAAATATGTCTCTGAAGGTCCCAGTAAGCCCGGTCGATAAATAAGATCAGTTAAGTAAATACAGGTTAAAAATGTAAGATAAATAAGAGAACAGAGAAAAGTTAAGAATGCTAGATATATAAAGTGTAAATTGAAAAGTGTCTGAACAGCAAAATCTTATTTACAGTGTAGCAGCTTAAGTATGTGGGTGCTCCATCTATTGCACCTGATGAAGCACCATATTGCAGCAAATCCCCGTGTGTCTGTGGTGACACTCGGAGCGTCGTGAGGGTGACTACAGAGCACCACAGGAGTTCAGCTTTCTAACAGCCTCTGGGAAGAAGCTGTTCCTCAGCCTGGTGGTCCTGCTCCAGATGCTCCGTAGTCTCCTGTCTGAGGGGAGGGGTTGGAACAGACAGTGTGCTGGGTGGGTGGGGTCTCTCATGATGTGGGTGGCCCTCCTTCTACACCTACTTGTGTAGATTTATGTGGTGATAGGTAGGCCACCCCCTACAGTCCTCTGTGCAGCCTTCACCACCCTCTGCAGAGCTGTCCTGTCTGCTGTAGAGCAGCTGCCGTGCCACACCGTGATGCTGGTGGTGAGGATGCTCTCTACTGCACTCCTGTAGAAGGCCTCCAGGAGGGCACTCCCGGATCCAGCACGCCTCAGCTTCCTGAGGAAGTAGAGCCGCTGGTGGGCCTTACTGAGCAGGTAGGAGGTGTTACAGCTCCAGGTGAGGTCCTCAGTGAGTTGAACCCCCAAGTACCTGTAGCTGGAGACCACCTCCACAGCTGCTCTTCCGATGTGCATGGGGGGAAGGGAGTGACTTTTCCTCCTGAAGTCCACCTCCATCTCCTTGGTCTTCCCCATGTTGATGCAGAGGTTGTTGTGTCTGCACCAGTGACCAGGTGCTCCACCTCCTCTCTGTATTTGGACTCATCGTTGTTGTGGATGCGTCCCACCACTACTGTGTCGTCTGCGAACTTTACAATATGACAGCTCGGGTGTTTTGCTGAGCAGTCATACGTCAGTAGGGTGAACAGGAGCGGGCTGAGCACGCAACCCTGTGGGGAGCCGGTGCTGAGGGTGATGGGGGAGGAGACCGTGTTTTTGATCCTGACAGTCTGTGATCGGTCTGCCAGGAAGTCTAGGACCCAGTTCCCTGTGGTTGCAGACAGTCCCAGCTCTGACAGTTTCTGCACAAGGGTCTGGGGAATGATGGTGTTGAACTCGGAGGTGAAATCCAGGAAGAGCAGGCGTATAGGGAGGGAGGCGTGGACCACAGAGGAGATGGCGTCGGTGGAGCGGTTCTTCCTGTAGGCATATTGGTGGGGGTCCACTGTAATGTCTATGGAGTCCTTTATGTGGGCCATGACCAGCTTCTCAAAGCACTTCATGACTATCGGGGTGAGGGCCACTGGCCGATAGTCATTCAGCTCCTTCAGTGAGTGGCCTTTGGGGACCGTGACGATGGTGGTGGACTTCAGGCAGCTGGGGACCGTTGCTAGCTGCAGTGAGGTGTTAAAGATGTCTGTTAGCACCTCTGCTAGCTGGTGGGAACAGTCCTTCAGCACTCTCCCTGGGATGCTGTCGGGGCCTGCAGCCTTGCGAGGATTGATCTTTTGCAAGGTCCTCCTCACATCCTCTGTGGTCACACTGTGGGGTGCGTCGTCGGGGGGGGGGGGGGGGGGTTGGTACTTGGGGGGGTGTTGGGGTCCTCAAAGCGGGCATAAAATTTATTGAGGGCATCTGCTAGGGAGGGATCTGTTGGGCCCTGTGCATTCCTGGTGTTAAAGTTAGCGACGCACTTGATGCCCTTCCACATACTCCGTGGGTCCCCTGAGGTCAGGTGATCCTGGATCTTTTGAGCATAAGTGGATTTGGCCTCCTTTATTCCCTTATCCAGAGCCCCCTCGCTGCCCTTAGTGCCCCTGCCTCCCCCGCCCTGAAAGCAGCATCCCTGGCTTTCAGCAGAGCTCTCACCTCTGCATTCATCCAGGGCTTCTGGTTCGAGTAGACGGTGATTGTTCTGGTGTTAGTCACATCGTCCGCACACTTGGAGATGAACCCGAGGACAGAGGAAGTGTATTCCTCCAGGTTCACCTCTCCCCCCTGTGTGGCTGCCTCCCTGAACATCTGCCAGTCTGTGTGTTGGAAGCAGTCCTGGAGCACTTTAACGTGGTTGAAGTCTCCAGCTACCACGTCAAACGCCTCCGGGTGCCTGGTCTGCAGTGAGCTGATGGTGTATTGCAGCTCACTTAACGCTTCGTTACCGTTAGCGTTAGCATTAGCACCCGGCGGGATGTAAACAATGGTGACGAACACCGCCGTGAACTCAAAAGGCAGATAGTGCGGCCAGCAACAGTCACGTGTTCTATCGCCTGGGAGCAGTAACTCTTGACCAGTTCACTGTTTGTGCACCAACCCCTATTCACGTATGCACACAGTCCTCCCCCACGTGTCTTCCCGGATCGATCGTCCCGGTCCGCTCAAAACAGTTGTAATCCATCGATCTGGAAAGCAGAGTCTGGCATGCTGTTGTTCAGCCAGGTCTCCGTCAGGCCGACCACACAGCTACTCCTCATCTCCTCCCAGACCCGCAGCTGGAGGCGTAGCATGGACATTGGCCAAAAAGAGTGAGGGGATTGGTGGTCTGCTGGATTCTAGCTGGGTTAGCCAGCCAGCCCTCTTTCCTCTTTTCTGCCTCCGGGCACATCGCTTGCTCTTGCCGGTCCGTCTTCGGGGCCCCCCGCGCCTCCTCCTGCGTTCTGAGTATCCCCAGTCTGCCGAGAGTAGCTTTCACCTTTGGTGAAAGTGATGCCGTTGGGTTATTTCTGATGAAGTACAGTTCGGCTGGGCTGTACTTCACATTTGTTGTTAAGCTGCTGTTCAGATTATTTCTTAGAAATGGGCATTACAGCGGGAGCTCCAGAAGCCGCTGCAACCCTGTGCGCCAACATTATGGACAATCAGAAAAAGAACAATTTTAATGCCTTGTAGCAGCTTGAGTCTCTCATCAGCAAAACAATTGCCTCTTTTTGTTGTTATAAAAGTAATTTTGAGGTGTCAGGTTATTTATTGTTACAAAGCCTGTGCATAGTGACTTTATTGCAGTTGTATTCAAATAGTCATTTGATGAGAGCCTGCAAACACTGGCAAATCACAAATTTTAAATGTTAAAGGTTACAAAATACATGTGTCATTTGAACAAAGTACAAAATACATTTGTCATTTGATTAAATATTAAGACCAGTACCATCAGGAATATGGTGCATTTTTGATAGTTTGGTTAGCGTGAGGTCAAGTAAAGACCATTTGAGTAAAGGTGTGTGTTTGAACCCAGAGGAGATGTGCAAAAGATATTTCACACCAAACAGTGTGTGATGAAAAGTGCAAAGAACAGCAGTATTACAGGATGAAATACTTTTAAATCACAAGGAAACTTAGAGTTTCTGAAAACAAAGTTGATGTAATCCATGGACATAGATTTTATTTTCATAGTTTTATCCCTCCAGGCTCATGTTGCATGTAAAATCACACTCGTGGCCTCGCAGTTTGCCTCAAGGCAACACGGCCAATACTGTTCATCTGTAGACAGCTGTGACTGGTGGCACATTGAATAGAACTGACTGGATGATTTATCACAGGCTTGGAGCAATGGGACACTCGCCATAGTGTGTATGTGTGTGTTTGTACCATTTAGTGTGATCGGTAACGGTATTGATTTGATGCCTCTGCACATAATGAGTGAGTCAGACTAACATGAACGCTTTTGTAGCCTGATTGGCTCCGTGGAACATTTAATCACATATAGTGTGTGGGAATTCGTGAGACAAAAGAGAATTGATCTCAACCAGATGGTCGAGGATGGAGTCAATAGAGGAGGAAGAATTCAAAGAGGATCAAGTAATGGGGGGAGATCAGTGAAATGTAGCAAGGAGGTTTTGGATGTAAATTTTTTTTTATTATAAATAATTAATGAAATGAAAATTTACTGAAGTGACAAAAAGGGTTTATATCAGAGGTACACTCTGAGAAATTAAACTTGCATGGATGGAAAGACAAAAAGGGCTGTTTTTGCTCTTATTACATCCCACTTCAAAGCGGCCATGTATTGTAATTGTCAGTGTTTGTGTGTTCATCCGTTCGTTTGTCCATTAGTCCACCAAATATCGTTGCAGACGTTGCAGATAGAAAGGTGAAACAAAAAGCACATTACTCGGGTGGCAAAGGGGATGAAAATGAGATGATACCCTTGACCTTGAGAAAACTAGGCCAAGGTCAAATTTCAACCTTTGTACACTCAGGAACCGGATAAGATAGAAAGACAAGGGAGAAGGCCAGTGTGAGTGAGACCATCAAAGTAGGTCAGAACACTAGCTCTGATCTTTGACTTATGCAAGTAGGTCAGGGTAAAATTTTGAATTCAGGGGTGTCGCGGGATGTTGCAGTCACTGACTGCCGTAGTTCTAGTCTTATGTTGAAGGAATAAATCAAGCCAATAAAGAGGCTTTGATAAAACAGCATAACCAGTTGGAGACCAGTGACTCACACAAGCTCCTTTGCACAAAGGCATAAATGAGCCCAGCGTTGGTAAAAATACAAAGTTCTTTTTAAAAATTTCATTTATTTTCAATTTAATTATATGCTGTCTGCCTCTTTGTGTGACCAAGGAAGCTGAGACCTATGTAAAAAAAAAAAGGCAGTAATAGTTAACAAAAATAACAATAATTTAACTCTTAGTCCGTTAGTAAAATTAAAAGAACATCTGTCCTCATTGCCTCAACATAATTAATGGGTAGGTGTTACAGAGCTGCTGTAATGATAATGACTGCTGCATCAAAGAAGGTGAAGCAAAAATGGAAAGAAATTTTAAGATTGAAGGAGCAATAAAAGAAAAGCCAGACAGCTGGATTGAGGAAATAGAAGATGGTTATGCATATGATGGTAGGTACACCGCTCAGATCTCAGATCAGCTTATCTCTGATCTGTAACACAGACATTTAGATTAGAGCTAGAGTGATTAATTGCAAGTTCATTGGTGACTCTATGAATCATTATATCATTAAATTATTTTTGAATGTAGATGTACTAAATTGAAAGGATTTGCCTTGTCAGATTATTGAATTGGCCACTTATTCTTGTTTTACTTTACAGTTAATTAGATATCAGTGGGTTTTTGGCTGTGGCTGTGTTGTTTTGAGTTTTAAATTCCAGCACATCCTGTTTTGAAATTCCATGTAATTTGTGTTTTGTCTGTGATACAACAAAAGCCAAATGTGAGTGTTGCCTTCTTTGGCTGTGATAGACCCAGTGCAAGGAAAAGGGAAAAACTTTCAAACCTCCACAGGTACATTGTATAGTGAAACAAACAGTTTTCCAAACGTTTTGGTTTGGTTAAATATTTATGAGAAAAATTTAAACTTCAGCATCTTCCAGTTTGGAAAATTTCTGATGCTGCTAACATGTCAAACATATTCTGCTTCATACTGTTTTACTCATTTTCTTGTGTTTAAATGTAGTGTTGTGTCTAATATCTATTGAACTCCAAAGTGTCTTTAATTGTTACTTTGACAAACCGTCTGAGATTTTCTTCTCAGTTGCTGATCCAAGGTTGAGGAAGATCTTCTAACTACACAGACTTAAGGACACCTTGATTTTCTGCCTCTGCCACTAAACTTAAAGCTAAAAATACCTTTTTCATGCCTTGTTTTTCTTGTCGTTCACGGCTTGTTGCCCTTTATTACAGCGTCATTAGTTGCCATCACGGGGTGTTTTTTGTTTGTTTTTTAAGCATAGTGTCAGCTTTTTCTGCATTCTTTTGTTTCTGTTTAATAATAATCAAACAAAAAATTTCTTCAGGTTACATTTGCACATTTAAATCACATCATTTGCATATAGTGTAGGGTTAGATAGACCTTTAGACCCACAGTGGGGAAATGTGTGTGATTGCAGCAGCAGAGGGGAGGGAGTTCATACATACATAATACTGTACATGCATTCATATTAACATATGTAACATGTGATATACATATTAACAAATGATATATTAGCAATTTTCAGTCACCAATTCACATTTCACAACTACAAACTACAGGCTACAAACTACACTGGTCAACCGGATTGTGTGCATGATTGGCAGTTTGTGGCCGGCTGGGCGGAGTGTGACGGAGTACAGTCTGATGGCCGTGGGCAGGAAAGACCTGCGATAGCGTTCCTTCATTTGATAGGTTGCTTTCGGGTGAAGCAACCTATCGCTGAAGGAGCTCTCCACTGATCTTAGCATGCCCTGCAGGGGGTAGGAGCTGTTCTTCATACAGCTTGCCCATCATCTTTCTCTCCTACCACATCCACTGAGTCCAGGGGGCATCCTAGGACAGAGGGTTGTCAATGTAAGCAAAGTTTTGACAATCCACATCTGCAATCGAAATTGATTGGTTTAAAAGGACACAGTTGTCTTTTTAGTCAAGTCAAAGTAAGCTTTATTGTCGGTTGTGCTACATTCGTATACATATGGAGAACTGGAATTGTATTTCTCCTAACACGAAGACATAAAATATTAATAGCTAAAAAATTAAGATATAGTCAAACGTAAAAGAAACCGAAAATGACAACAACAGTCATTATCTACATTAGGACACAGATGGAGACTATTGTTCAGACTAACTATAGTGCAGGGAAGACAGGAATGCAAATTTGCATTTGGGAGGAACATAAAAGTGACATTGTGTCAAACAGTCCATGTGCTTTGACAGTCTGGATCAGAGTTTATTGACCAGAGTTGTGTAATGCTCCAAACATATAATTTGATACATTTCCAACATTCATGCTGTTATTGACATGAGTTGATGAATGATTTCACAGAGTAAATTCATTTGGCTTTTTGTCTTTTCATCCAACTTTGGTCAGTCATCATCTTTGGCCGGTGTTTACCAGAACATCCGCGGTCTATTTATTCAGTCCACGGAGAGAATTGTAGGGATGTGGGGCATTGAGAGTGTCTGGAATGGGCATGGCATTGCAGCTTGCCAGGTGCATGGCCTGCTCTGCCTGATAAAGAGGCCCACTCCATCACTGCTAAACTGGAGCAGCAAATTCCCTAATTAGAATGTCAAGAGCCCTGCTTTGGCTAAATTGTTAGGCTAGTGCTACACTCTGTATCACTGCCACCACGCTCCCAACTAGGACAAATTTCAGCTGAGTGTGATGCACTGGCTAGTGATGATGGAAAGGAAGGAAGAGTTCTACTTGCATTACACCGATGAGAGGAAGAAATGATAGGAACAAAGCACTTGTTTGTTGAAAATATTAGTTTGATTAAATCACCACATTACTTGTCTGAATTTGCTTTACTTAAATAAACTAATTGACTCAATTGACCAAGACTCATACGCCAGAATGCTGTTCGACTTCCACTCGCAATCATCCATCTGCAGCTCATCCTTAAACTGGACTAGCTTGGACTCAACACCTCCATACGCAACTGGCTGCTGGACTTTCTGACAGGGAGGCCACAGGCAGTTCGAGTTGGTAGCAACACCTCTAGCACCATCACGCTGAACACGGGGGCCCCAGGGATGTGTACTGAGCCCCCTCCTCTTCACTCTGCTGACCCACGACTGCACACCAATTTCCAGCTCCAACCTCTTCATAAAGTTTGCAGACAACATGACTGGGGTGCGTCTCATCAACAACAACAATGAGACAGCCTACAGAAATGAAGAGAGCCACCTGGCTATGTGGTGCAAGGACAACAATCTCCATCTGAATGTTGAGAAGACAAAGGAGATTGTTGTTGACTTCAGGAGAACACACACCCAGCATGCTCCACTAACCATCGACAGTGCTGCAGTGGAAATGGTCTGCAGCATCAAGTTACTTAATGTGCACATATCCGAGGACCTGTCCTGGGACTGCAACACGGCATCACTGGCCAAAAAAGACCAACAGGGCATCTACTTCCTCCACAAACTGAGGAGAGCAAGAGCCCCACCCCCAATCATGCTCACCTTCTACAGAGGCACCATTGAGAGCATCCTGACCAGCTGCAAGACCTTGAGAGCAACTGAAAAGATCACTGGTGTCTCTCTCACTTCCCTCACAGACATTTATAACACCCTGCTCACCCACAAAGCCATCAGGATTGCAGGTGATCCCACCCACCACTCTCACAGCCTTTTCAGCCTGCTGCCATCAGAGAGGAGACTGCAGAGACTGCGGGCCAAAACCAGCAGGGTCAAGCACAGTTTCTTTCACCAGGTGGTCAGGAGTCTCAACTCCCTCCCTGTTCTGCCCCCTCCCAAAGCCTTGAACTCTACCCCTCCCCCCCCCAAGCACCTGACTAAGTCTCCCCCCGTCAACTCAGGGACTGCGCACACGTTACTTCCCCTACGAGATAGGAGAGTGTATAGAGATGTTTACCGTCCCTTTGTGTTTCGTATTATACTTTGTGCTGTACTGTCTGTTGTACTGCCTGTGTTTTACTGCCTGCTGTACTGCCTATGTTGTACTGTCTTTGTTGCACTGCCTGTGTTGTACTGCCTCTTGTCTGTGGGTCTGAGAGGACTGCAATTTCATCTGTGCTGTATGTCGTGCATATATAGTACATTTGACCATAAAGCTGACTTTGACTTCGACTAGTTGCTTGTAAAAACAATTGATTGTGTATTTTCAGTTATTCAGTTTATGCTTATGGCCTGCTTCCTTGCATTGTAAGGTAAATGGAATAACAATGTAACAAAAATATTGCTTCATGAATGTCCTTCCACTCTGCAATTTTTGTTTGCTTCAGACCCATATCAATTCCTGTTCACAAGTGTCAGTGACACTATACTGAGAAAACTCTATTCCTTGTCATTTGCTAGTGAACCCTGGGTATGTTTACTGTAGTACTTTGAGAAACGAGGAGCTGAACATATGAGTTATTTGAACTACAAGCCATCATGCTGTCCATATTTTATTTGACATATGAGAAAAATCTGAGATATGAGCTGTGGGACACTAATGCTAGTGGGCAGAATGAAACGACATCAGCGGAGAACAGATCTCGTTTTGTGGAATAAATGTAGCGTGCCTGTGCTTGTGAGTTTGGCTTTTCTTTTTATACTTTATTATTGTTTTTGTAACATATATAATTATGTATAGGCAAAGTATACATGTCTATTGGTTGTTTAAAAAAAATTTTTTTCTTTCATAATTAGGGTTTTGGGATTTTTTTTTACAAGGCTTGAATGGATTAAAATTATTTTAGTTATTTTATGTGGCACACCAAGGGCTGAAATACTTTTTAGGGCATGAAAGGACACACTCATTCATCAGTGATCAGCACTGGACTTTATGCAATGTTACATGTCCATCCATAGAGCTTTACTTCACCCATGTATTGTCCAACTGGCCTTATGGCATTAATATAGCACCCCATATCTAGTCTGTTGCTTTTCCTTCCAATGGCAAATGCCATCTAATACTGTAAAGGAATAATTAGGTTGAAATTACCGAAATTTAAACAGTAACTATCATTATAGCCACACCAGAGGCTGTTATCACAGTCAGATGCGAGGCTCATTTTCCTGCTAATGTTCATAAACGAAGAGGATTGTGCAGCAAATGCCCAGAGCTATGAAGGATGTACTGACTAAGTCTTAATCAGTCCTTTAGCAGCTGGTTTTTGTGGCTATTTGGTTAGAGCAAATGATGGTGTTTGCGTGTCGGGGGTTTGTAGAAGGGTCAGTTACGTCCTCATATACCCTGTCTTTGTGAAATATGAAATGATATTTTATTGTATATATTTTGCAAAGCAGCCACATTACTATAAAAATGAGTTGTGACTGAGTCTGTAATAAAAATAGTACTTTAATAGATTTCTGTATAGTGTGTAATTTTTTTTTTGTGCATTTTTGCAGTGGGTGTTTGGACACATTATTTGTGAAAATGGAAAAAACCAGTCACAACCCACTGCATGCTGTGGAACAACAAATACAAGACCAGTATTTATGGAATACCAAAGTTGAGGAGAAAAACAGTAAATCTATGTCCCCTGTTGCATTAGTGTCACACTGAAAAAAGTCTAGATGCGAATGTTGAAATGGGAGTGAAATTACTTCCAATAACCAGCTGTACTATGTTTCTGTCGGGGTGTTTGTATTCAGACTTGGACACTTGGGGCCCTTGGGATTCATTTGCAATCACGAGGGTAGGAGTTGATGAATTCAACTCATTTTTTCTTCTTCGTAGGAATATCCTCTTTTGTTATTGTTGTTCCTAAAAAAAAAAACACTCCTTCAGATAATATTGCTAGAGTATGTGCACTTCTTATTAGAAATGCATGTAAAGACAGTTGTGAAGGGCCAAAGAATGGAAAGCTATCAAACACACACTTTTCCCTTCTTTTTACTTTTGGAATAAAGGAAAGCAAAGAATGTGTAATTGCACTCTTAGAAAAAGATGAAGTAGTTTTGAATGTAATCTTGTTTCCTCTCTCAGATGTGATAAAATAGTTGGCAGCATTTCCACAGGCACCTCAAAAAATATGCTCTCAGAGCCCTGTTTGCTTCATAATCACAATGCCTTTGTGGAGGTTATATTTGTGTAAACAGAAATTATGATTCAAGTCAGAGTTGAGATTAGCCTACCTCGGCTCTGACTTTTGTAAGTTGGTCCAACGTTTGGGGAATTTTAGTTTTGAAGGCTGTTTCGTCTATGTTGTTTCCTGGTCCATTCTTGTACAATGAGATGCCACCTAGAGGGCCCAGCGGCTAGATCTTGTAATGGTCTGTCAGTTTTAATCAACAATTCAGTTCTTGACTCGTTTGATTATACGGCTAGTCCTCAGTATACAAACATAATTGGCTTCGAAAGGTTGTTCGTAATCTGAATTGTTCATAATTTATTAAATTCCAATTTATAATCACTATTAATTCCATTATTATTATTATTTTTTGTTTTACATGCTGATTTTAATCCCCTAGTTAGTCAGTAATCGTGTGTGTGTGTGTGTGTGTACGTGTACGTGTGTACGTGTGTGTGTACAGGCCCTGAACACATGCACAAGGGGCCTGTATGCATGCAGAGGAGGTAGAGTGGCGAGCAGCTCCTTCGTGGTGCACCCAAATGAGCGCGCTACTCTAAATTCAAAAGTAATATTCCCCAAGACTTACCAGAAACACTAACAGGACATAAAAATAACACATAATCAAATAAAACAGTACTGCGATGTAACTTTTACATCTCTACAGTATATCTGCTGAATTACTTTTATCTTCGGTGTCGAGGCTAAGCCAAGCTTTAAGCCACTGAGATATTTCACTGCACTTACGTGAATAAGGTGCTGATAAGCTTCCTGGTAATCAAAAGTTAGACATGCTACTTTATCCTTAATTACTCAGTTTTTTTCCATTAAGTTTCTGAGTTAACTTGACCAATAGTTAACATAGCAAATAGCAAAACATTCTGGGTACAGTGTTAGCGTCAGTTAATGCTTCCAGGCCAAAACCTAACCCGAAAGCATTGGTTCCTACATCATTTACATCCTACAGAGTGCAGAAAATTAGAAATGATCAATATAATATAATTCTGTGCATTTGTAACATAATGACATGGATATTATGTTATTAAATGTTTGACTTAACCATAGCCTCAATTTGAAGTGCTGCTTAACATAAAAATATATGCTTGATCTTGAATGTTTGTCAGACCTGCTTTATGTTAGCCATGTATAAGTAAAGACTTCACAAAACATGCCATGATGACGGGGTTTGAAGATTGGCAGGATTTGCAGGGTTATTGAGGAAATGGCCAATAAGCAATCAAGGATATATCCCATCTTAAAACATTTTGACTAAATGGCTGAAATGCAAAACACAAAACCCTTGATCATTCATTCACCTGCTGTGCAGACATGTTGGGCTGTTGTTGTTCAGCACTTTGTGTTCCTGTTCACCCACTAAATCAGTCTGATGGCTTTGACTCATTCTTCACTCCGACTTGCTGGCCTGACCTGACAATGGTAAAACATTTATTATGGCTGAACTTTAATCATTTTCCTCAGGAAGTTGTACCCCCAGCACACAAGCTGCAGTACAGTCCACCAAATGACAGTGATGTGATTCCTTGACTGCACAGCTGATGGCTCTTTGACTTTTTGACCATGTGTGTTTTGGTTTTTTTGTCCTTGTTTGTTTGTTTTTTGCACGCCGTCATGGTTGCTAATGTGCTTATGAAAAGCAGTCGTTGTCTTCTGTTGATCTCACATCACCACACAGTGCAACTGTTCAGCATAATTTTTCTCCAAATTACGTTTGCATTTTTGAATATTCATGTAACTGTTAGACTGACTAAATAGGCCCCCAGAATACATTTTGTACCTCTGCAGATGACAGATGGCTGTTTGCATTGCCTTACTGTAGCTTGCAGATGGTTGGAGAAACCATATTGTATATATCTGCATTAATATCATCCGCATTGACCAACACAATCAGACTGGACCTCTTCTTTTCGCCACTGACCTCTAACGGTGTCCATTCAAAACTCAATGACGGTACCACTTAAATTTTATCAGTGGTTTAGGTCCAAACTCAGAGACAAATTATACAAGTTTTATTATACAAATTTTTATTCTGTATTATGTATAGTATAAGTTTTTTTTTCTGCAAACACACATTTCCAAAAGCAAATCTTGTGTCTAATGATTTTTCTCCATGAACTAAGCCAATGAGGCCATTCATCCTGCAAGTAACGCAGTCTAAACATGTTCAGCAGGACCATTCATCAGAAAATACCTTTTCCCTCCATCATTGGCAGCCTTTTTTCCCTGTCTCTGTCTGCACCCATCACTTCTTCGCCCTTTTCACAGTTTGGTGAAGTGAAACATCTGATATTCTCTTCCAGAGTTGAGCTCAGAGAACCTGCGCACCTGCTTTCAAATCGTTAATGCCTACATATACCTGTCTGCCACAGAGTTCCTACAGGTGAGACACACAAATACATGCATACACACACACACACACACACACCCTTAGATTTACACTACTTTTTTCTTTTACAGAACTATGCTGAATCATTGTGTCGCTCCTTCTGTGATTTGCTAAAAGACATTACAAATGAGGGACAGGTTCAAGTGCTCAAGGTACTGTCGGCTCTTCCCGTTGATTATCTGACTTTGTTTTGTGTTAAGTTGTTTACTCCACCCCTGAACCGGTGACTGTTGTTTCAATACTCGATTTGGCATTCTAATGCAACATTTTTCTTTCTATGCATGACACATTTTCTCACACCATGACAAATTTTCTCACACCATGACTACTTGATAATTGTAAAATTATCCAGATTCATTGTTCATTCATTCATCTTCTTGTACATTTTTACCACATATAAGAAGATGACGCCCTATCGCAGCAGAAAAAAGACACTCATGGTCACACACTTAGACAATTTGGAACCCATCAATTCACTTGAAGTGGATATTTTTGGAGGTGGTGGGAAGATGGAAAATACAGACAGAATCCTCTTAGACACGGGGTGAACATACAAACTCAGCAAAAAAGGCTTTGAACCCAGAACCTTCTGACTGTGAGTCGACAGAGCTACCCATTTCGCCACCATGCCATTCGTAAAGATTCATTAGTAAAATAAATTGATTAATTTATTCCCACAGTCCTCTATGCATCAAGCAAGAAGATAAGTAGGTGTGCATGTAGCAGTATGCAGTAATAAATACATAGCTCAGATCTGTCATCAGTAACTAAAAATAAATCTTTCTGAACGATCTGCCATTCATCTACTGTGTTCTGCAGTAGCTGAGCTTCATTTTTACCTGGATTATCTCAGTGATTGTTCTTGTTTGGAGCACATAAGGTCCGAGCTTCCAATCAATTGAGATAGCATGAGATTCTGTGTCAGTGGATATCCACAGATATCCTACCTGATTTTTTGCAATAATTCCAGGACTTCACTTCTAGTCATGTTCTATTATGTCAGGATCACTGTCGGTCAAAAAAATGTTTAAATGTGATGTTGTATTTGGACTCTAAATTTGGCAACATAGGACAGAAGCCCTTGTTGTCACAGCTGTACACAGATGGAAATCCTTGGCAGTCAAAGTTTCGATGGAATTACGGTCTTTCCAGGCTTGTTATAGTCTATCATTTGGTTGGTTTTTCTAGTTAACAGTAAGTTAAGAAAAGATGTATGATTTAAAGATGAATCCAGGAAATTAAAACAAAAAAATCAAATAAGTCATGCCATAATGATATGCCTTCACTGTTCAAAGCATACATCCACTTAGCCGTTGATTGTTTTTCATCCAAGTTTTTTTTTTCTGACTTCAGATTTAATTCTCACTAAGGAAAATTGAAAATTCTTGGGAAAATAAAACTTGAGGGATTAGTTTTGTCTACCTCATGTAGGTTACACCCTTCATTTAAAACAATATTTTCTGCAATTCTTTGCTATTTCTGAGGGGAAAAAAAGAGGATTCCATTAACTCCCTATTGCCCCATATGTCCTCCTTAGTGTTCATGTCATCTCATATGTGACCTTTGCTGTCTTTCTTTTTGGACGTTTCTTCACCCCAGGTTCTCCCTGTCAGTTCTTCTGTTTCTCCTTGTTACATTGTCTGAGTTGTACAGATCTTCACTCTTCCTGTTTTTATATCTTTGCAGGTGGTAGAAATAGCTTTAAAGGTTAGCCCCATACTGGGAGCCCACATGTTCCAGCATTTGCTTCCAGCTGTCTTCAGAGGTATTGTGGATGGTGAGGTGAGTTTCATCTTCTATGGACATATCTGGGGTGGGATCGACAAAAGACTCGTGTTCCTCAAAAAATGTATTATGTGTCATTGTAGTACTTTGTAATACTGTACCTGTGGGGAAAGTGGACTCTTCCCTCTTCTTGCTAATTGATAGAAGTTTTAACCTTATGAAACCTTACATACTTAATAGGAGGATATTCTTTCAGTTCGCCCTTTTCTGTCATGTAAGCTTTAATTGTTAGGAACACTATACAGTGACAGCTATCGATCATTCCACTTTGTTAAAGGTCATGTGCTGACGTCATTCTGCTTTGTCAGTGGATCTGTCTTCTTTCCCCATATCATGCTTAATGACCTGTTTAAATGTGTTTGCGCTTCATTACATTTCTTCAGCTGCATGTGTGATCGCGTATTCATTGTGTGCGTGCGTGTGTATGTGTACAGAGATATCCCGTGGTGATGTCCACTTACTTAGGAATCATGGGCCGCGTCCTGCTCCAGAACTCCACTTTCTTCTCCTCTCTGCTTTCTCAAATGGCCTCTGAGTGCAGCCAGGAGGTGAGACTCACTGCTTTTTGTTTCTGGTCTCTGAGCACGGTTTCTTTGAACGTCTATGAAAGACATGACTGCATAGTGCCTGTTAAAAGGGAATCATTCTGGATGAGGCTAAGCGTAATGACCCAAAGAACTGCTAATGGTAACATTCTCATGCCCTAGAGTTTAGTCATATCGTCTTCACTGTTACACACTTTTTTTTTACCCAGAGGTAAATTGATTTGACATATTTTTGACATTGCTTTCCTCATCTAAATTAACAGCATAGAGACATATTTCTAGACTGTCTTTACTTCATTTTTTAATGGTTGAGGAGAAGGCAGGGGGTAAATGAGGCAGAACCAGCAGAGAAGGTCAGTCTTTACTGATTTAAATAACAGAGCTTTGTGTAAATTAAAATAAAATCAGTGGAGTTTGTCTTCATCAAATGCTTGTAACTCTTTCTTGTCAACTTGTGATTTATTTTTCCTGTTTCTTTTCCCTTCTATTTTAACTGCCTTGGTTATGATGTGTTTCATCAGATGGACCAGTTGTTGGGCAGCTTGATAGAGATGTGGGTTGACCGCATGGACAACATCACACAGCCTGAGAGGAGAAAGTTATCATCACTGGCTCTGCTCTCCCTCCTACCATCTGACAACAGGTAAGAACCATTCATCATTCATTTATGTGCGGTTTTGAACTGTAAAAAAATATGTATCATCCACCCTGTCAGTCATGTGCAGGCAAAAGGGCAAGTAAGGGGAAACTGAAGACAAATGAATTAATCAGCTGTTGTTTATCTTTAGAGACTAAAGCTGTGTGAAGTGCTTTTTTCTCTGGATGCCTGTGGTGTTGAATTTTTGTCACTAACAATAAAGAAAATTAGCTTTTGTTAAAAAGTTACAGAAAACAGATTTTTGCCCTGCAGCCATAATGTCCCAATATGGACTAAAGAGACATTCCCGCTCCTGCCCAAATAAAAACACCCGGAGTGTGAGCTGACAATGGGAGGTGTCAGCTCACCTACTGAGCACTGCCAAGGCGCCCTTGAGCAAGGCGTCGTCTCCCTTACAAGTTGCTCATTTGGGTGCACCACAAAGGAGCTACCCGCCACTCTACCTCCCCTGCATGCGCACAGGCCCCCTGTGTGTGTGTTAGTGTGTTCAGGGGCTGTACACACATACAAATGCATGATTCAGACTAACTAGAGTGTGCCACTAATTTCTCTGCGGGGATTAAAATCAGTATATAAAATTTTAAAAAAATTAGTATGGCAGTAGTAAAACCCAAACTTATATGCATCGTGTTGGACCATGGAAGGTGGTGAGGTTTTCCGACATGCCTAATATGACACTCACATGACTTAGTTTGTTTTGTGAGTTTATGTTAAACAGAATAAGGAAGGGAGATGTACAGCGGGAGTATGGGGCGAGGGGGCCTTTCCTCAGGGCCATCCAATCCCTGTACGCTGAAAGTGAGAGTTGTGTTCAGGTTCTCGGCAGTAAGTAGGACTTTTTCCAAGTGGCTGTTGGCCTTGGCTAGGGCTGCGTTTTGTCACCAATTCTGTACGTGATTTTCATGGACAGGATATCGAGGTGTAGTCACGTTGACGAAGGTTTACCCAAAATGGGTTTTCTCAGGCGGGTAGCTGGTGTCTCCCTTCGAGATGAGTGAGACACACTTTTTTTGTTTGCAAGGGGCTCTGAGTAGAAACGCTGTTCCTTTGGGTTGAAAGGAGTCAGCTGAGGTGGTTTGGGCATCTGGTGGGGATGCCTCAGGGCGCCTCCCTAGGGAGGTGTTCCTGGCACACCCAACTGGGAGACCTTGGGGCAGACCCAGGACCAGGTGGAGGGATTATATCTCAACAGGCATGGGAACACCTTGGGATCCACTAGTCAGAGCCAGTTGATCTGGCCGGGAAAGGGAAGTTTGGGGCTCCCTGTTGAAGCTGCTTCCCCCCCCTTGACCCGAATCTCCCTAAATGTCATATGTTTGCTTGTGTGTGCCTATATCTGAGAATGAGAGTCTATCTCTAACTGTGGAATTACATGAGTTGACTTGTTAATAATTGTAACTAGAACCAAGGCAGTAACGGACTGCAACATTGTGCGACACCCCTAAAATCAAAATTTTACCGTGACCTACTTGCATAGGTCAGAGATCAAAGCTAGTGCTCTGACCTACTTTCGTAGATCAAAGTTGGTGCTTTGAATTACGGTCTTACTCACACTGGCCTTCTCCCTCGTCTTTCTATCTTATCCAGTTACTGAGTGTGTAAACGTCGTAATTTGACCTTGAACTAGTTTTACCAAGGTCAAGGTCATCTTATTTTCATCCCCTTTGCTGCCCGAGTAATGTGTTTTTTGTTTCATCTTTTTATCTGCAACGGTTGCAAAGATATTAGGTGGACAAACTAACGACGGATGGACGAACGCTGACAGTTACAATACATCACCACTTTAAAGCGGGATGTAATAAGTTATAATTAATATATTATATAAATTGCTGTTATAATTATAGTGGTTTGCAGTGCAGAGAGAGGCCATCATTTCTCAATCTCATGCTCAGTGAAGCAGATCTCAGTGAAGAAGCACACCTGCATAGAAGACAAATCCTCTTAGACCAAATCTTTTATTGTGTGTGTGTGTGTGTGTGTGTGTGTGTGTGTGTGTGTGTGTGTGTGTGTGTGTGTGTGTGTGTGTGTGTGTGTGTGTGTGTGTGTGTGTGTGTGTGTGTGTGTGTGTGTGTCTCTGTGTCTCTGTGTATACAGTATATGTGCATGTGCTTTTTAGGCTGTTGCCTCCAGTGCTTAAGAATTTCCACTTAGAACTTCATTTTTAACCAAAAATACACAATTCAGACTGTAACTGAGGTGTTCTAGTACAGTAAAGTACAGTAAGTACAGTAAAAGACACCATTAAACTTGCATTAAGCATGAATAATCCCAGCCTGGTGTAATTCATATATTTTGATTATTTGATTATTCACGAGGGAGTCCCACAGGGGATAAATGTTTAACTCTGTTGTGATGTTCTATTTGGTCGTGTTGGGAAATTCAGGTTTTCTGAAATCCAGATATGCTAATCATAGATGTAGACAAGCATGAAATCCTTTGTTACGCCCTCATCCCTGGTCTCCTACAGCAAAGGATTATGACAGTCCCATCTGGTTAAGTGCTGCACGACAAATCAGCTCTCTCACATTTTTTGCCTCAACTCCAGCGACAGCCGTGGCTGCTGATATCATGTTTTTTGGCTTTTCTGTCCCATTCTCATGAACTCGGGATCTCAAGAACACCTTGAGGAAATGTCTTCAAATATTGGGGATCAAAGGTCACTGTGACCTCAGCGCAACTGAGAATTTGAATCAAGTCATGAAGTACAAATATGCTGCTACAGGGCTGTGATTCAGCTGCAGGCTTATGATTATTTGGAAGTACAGTACACCCTGGAACCACACGACTGTCGCGATATTCCCTGATATTGCGACAAACTATTTATGTTATTATTTAAACGTTTATGAACCCTCCCCATACTGATATTAAACCACCTTCTGTCTGTATTACCTTTTCCCACACTCTTATCGACTGTTTAAAGCACTTTTTTGTCTCACGGAAGTGCGCTGCCTTCCGAGACTGACAGAACGTAGCGCATTTCCGGATGCTGTCAGCCAATAGAATGCGTGTACAGTATCGTGACTACCTACTACGTGACTATCTACTAAAAATCTGCGTGAAGTCACACATCATCACGTGGGAATGTGCAAAAGATTACTGTATTCATTTTATTGTTACTCATTAGTCATTTTCACACAGCAAAGTAGCAATGAAGACCTTTTTCTGTGAAGCCTCTGTTTGTTTTCTCTGTACTAAACATTTGAGGAGCCAATGTGGTTCCAGGGTTTGATGGGAAATTACTGTGAGCAAATATGGATGATGCTCCATCTCACCTGTTCGGAGACATTTTTGTTTGATTTTTTGCTTCTCTGGTCACCAACTGCAACTAGCTGCTACTAGTTTTCTAGTGTTAACTTTCCAAAATGTCAACATCTTGTTGTTCTGCCTCATATTTACACAGATGTCTGATTTGCCTTTGTTGCTACCTCCACAGCCATCTTACAGTCAGAACAATATTGAAAGCCATCATTTTGTTTGTCAAGAACAGCAGGGTGGAATAAACACACACCAGTCCCGTCTTGAACATGGGACGTGAATGGGCATATATTCAGATGACTTACTTCCTTCTGTTGGCCCAATTAAGAATATGACATAAGAAAAAAATAAAGTAATTTATTCATTACCTATTATGGTATCCTATAACACAGTACACAGTAGATTTAATCATTACCATGACATGTTTGCTGTTTTCACTTGATTGAATTGATGTTGAATTATGATCAGTGAATAACTTATGACAGATATTAAGTTATCAATTTTTATTTTATTAAAATCTATTATCTCCCTTTTTTGACTCACTTTATTTTTAATGCATTCATGTCCAGTTTGTCTTTCATAAAATGTAATTTCTTTGATACTTTTGAGCAATCTAGAGACATTAATAATTCATTTTGTATTTAACATGCAAAGCCATGAAGTCACAGTACACTGCTTAAATCATCAGAACCTCTTATTCAGCCCTTTTATTTTGCAGTACCACTTCATCATCCGTGACACTTTGCTTTTCTGATGGCAAATCTGTTCAGACATGTCAATACAGAATAAAAACGAAAATGTCATTCATATCGCTGTCACAACATTAAAACTTGTAGCCATGATATTAATTTCTTACTGTGCTGCTTGAATTTGCTTTTGCCACGAAGTTGGAAAAGTTTCATGTCGTTTTTAGTCCTAGCATTTGCTATGCCCTCCGCACGTGTCCCTCAATTTTTGATTGATGCGCTATCGGGATGACAGTTGGGTGCAACCTTCAATGTTCAGCACCTTCCTTCAGCCTTTTTTTGAAAGAGAACGACACATAGATGCATGATTCTGTCAGGGCCTTTTTATTTGTTGCAGCTAGTTTGCACTTACCCTGTTGGCTTTCAGATCAAGCTTCCACTTGTGTTGATTTGAATGACAAGCACGAAGCAGCAGCACTGGTCCACCATTAGAAAATAATCACTGGAGAGCTGGTGGGATTGATAGAATTAGAATTGACAGACATGCCTAAATATGTAATAAGGGATAGTTAATATGACGCTTGGAACCAGTCACTGCTATGGCTGCCAGTTTGAGACTGCTATTAAGAAATTCATTGCGGAGTTGTTCAGTGAGGTATTTTAGTCTACCTTGATAATAATAGTAAAATGTTGCTAAATTAAAAGGAGCAAAATGGAAGGGGCGGATAATTATTGTCCTAACATGCGCATTTTTTTCTTATTCCTGTATATACAGGGACTTACATATACACTGCCTGTGTATGTTATTATGTACGCAATTACCTTTTTGGAATACATTGAAGAAATTCTTGGATCCCAGTGCAGAAAATAGGACTGTAGAGTACAGTCAACTATTACATCCTAAGCTTCAACATTATTTCTGTCTTGGAGGCAATTTCTACAGTATGGGTTTATACGTCATTAGTTATTCCCACTCGTACAAAATGATAGAGGTCTATATTAACTGCATGGGTACGTATTATGTCCTAATTTTCCAATTTTGTTTCCAGACTTCATGTTTAGTGAGTTCATGCAGCATTTTCTGGAGTCTAACACTGCCACATAGTTGAACCAAGGAGCCTTTGATACAACAGTGCCCACACCTACACACACTCAGTCTGTGTGTTTTTATTCTTTTCTGTCCGTGTTTATTTATTCTGATTGGCAAGGGAAAACCAACATTCTTTCCAGTGTTTTCAAAGAATGACTCAAATAATTCATCAATGACTGTAGGCCGTCTTTATGCTTCTGGGTGGGTTGTGTGAGCTGTCATATGTTTAAGATGTCAGCTTCACCAAGCCAGCAAGCCTGCATTATACAACCCTTTACCTCCTGTGATTAAAATTGTATCAAATTTATGTTTTACACTTCTGCGTTTTAAAAAAGCGTTTTGACAGCAGGGTTAAAACTAGGGTTGAGCCGGATACTCGTTTCATACGAGTATTCGGTACGGATAACGTATTTTTGACAAGTACGATACAAATAAAACCCGTTAATACTCGAGATCGGACTGAAGGGAAATCATCCTGACTGTTTTCATGTTCTGTGATTGGCCAGTCACACATACTTCCCGCCCCTCCCTACAGATTGCAGCTAGAGCGGGGCTTGTCCCTGTCCCACTCTCTGGCACACGCAGACAATTACTGATCTCTCTGTTGGTGGCTTCACCGAAGCTCACGTCTTTCTTCTTAGGTTTTCTTCAGCTTGCCTCTATGTTTGGTTACCTGGTGAACTTTCTTGTTTTTTTGTTGCGCGTACGCGTGCATTTAACCACCGCCTCCACTCATCTTTGTTTTACCTGTTTGTTCTAAACTCTGTTCAAATTAATAATTCTATACTTTCAATACTGAGACATAGCGCGCGCACACACACACACACACACACACACACACACACACACACACACACACACACACACACCGCAATCAACATTGTTTAACTTTATGTGAAAAATAAATGGCAAGAACATTAGGTGTTAAAAATAAATAATTGAAAAAAAAAGTTTGATTATAAAAAAAAAAATTAAACTGAAAAAGAAGAAAAAAAATTAAAAGTTTTTGTTAAGTATGGCAATTCTTGTTCATGCATACTTCGTAGTTGATAATTTCCTATTGCATGCACTTCATTAATGCATTTTGTGTTTACTCGTTCTATAGTTCCTTTACTATTTTGATCAAAAGCGTTGAATCTCAATTCTGAGGCTCTTCGGTAAATATTCAGTCAGACTTAAGAATATTCATGTTCCGATTCAGTTCCATAAAAAACTTGTTCTGTAAATAGTTGTCTTACTTTTGTGATCAAAAACATTGAAACATTGATTTGAATCTCAATTCCGAGGCTGTTCAGTAAATAGTTTTAAAATAAACAATAAATATAGCAACTTGTGATCAATCCATATCGATTTTAGACTTAAAATAATGTAGCGAGTTAAGCCCCACCCATTTCTGGTCAAACCACACCCACTTCCGGTTTAAGCCCCGTCCATTCCGAGTACAGATACGGATACAGATAATGTAGTTACTTGAACAGATACAGATAGTGGTGTACTCGCTCATCCCTAGTTATAACCTTCACCTTTTGTGATTGATCTGTGTGATAGAAATACATTTACCTATTTAGAATCATTAGAGATAAAATTATGCATTGCTATACCTTTCTTTTTTATGCCTTCCAGCCTGCCTATAGCTGTGGCCAGAGGCATTAAGATTGTAGCAGCAAGTGCATATGTATTTCTGTTCCATTCTTGTGCAAATGAATAACTGAATAGTTAATGTAATCAGATTTTGTACGAATGTCCAGGATGTCTCAGAGATGAGCTGAATGTCAAGGTTTGTGAGCCCACAAAACATTCTGCCGCGTAACTCAGGAACAGAAGGGGAGACTGTGAGCACATTTCACATTTGGTCGCAAACCTGACTGGTGATGCTAATCTTGTGTGACCATCTTATACCTGGAGATTGAATAGATCTGTACCTTTGAGGTGAAGACATGTGTGAAGCGTCAACATTTTTTATGTTCTCTCAATGAACCTGTTCACTAATAAAACATACAACAGATCTATTCAGTACGCTCATTGGTTTTGCCGATATTCAGCTTTGATGAACATTTTGGCTAAGGTCTATCAGTCCTCTGGGAATATCATTCTATATATGAGTCTTTTGGAGCATTTCTTGAAAACTACATGTTATTGCTTTCCTGGCCTTTAAGCATGAATTAATCATCATGGACATTTTAGAAGATTATTGTAATTTGTAACCCTGAATATTGGTGATCTTTTCAACATCATTTATCTGATACAGTATACAGTACACTCCAGGTTCACTGAAGCCTTGGAGGATTCCATGTAGCAATGCATTTTATACGGTTTTTTTGTCAGGTCTTGAGGGAGATATGTTATCTTCTGATGACTGTGTCAGAGAGGCTGTCACAGAGTCAGGCTTGCTCTGGCATGTATTCATCACCAACTCAAGTTTGTGTAGTCACGAGCACCATTTAGATGGAGTGTTCATTCCACGCCTGTTGTGCCTTTATTCCACTCCACGTCTGTCTGACTGCAATCAAAGTATAATGGGGTGTCAGTTCGTCCCACCTCTGTTCCTCCTTAGTGACGATTCGGCAGGTGGTAACAGCACCAAAACAAACGTCTATCTGAGTGAAGTGCATCGGTGTTGAAATCAGGTATTTTATGAGTCTGTAGAGACTTATATGTAAGTATCTCCGCTGGTTTACCGAGCCATAGTCAGGAGGCCGTAATTGTGTTTGCATGATTATGTCGTAAAACGTTCCAATGAAGTGTGTTACAATCTAGAAGTTAAAGGTGAAGTGATGACAGCAGGATACTTAGAGACATGTGAGATGTGTGTTCTCTGAGCTGAGTTAATGGATGGCATAAATGTCCCTTTCTCTGGACAGCCATATGCTGCTTTGACAGTTAATTTATCACTCAAGAGTTCTGCCAGGATCTGACTTGGACTGTTTGCTCTCATCGTTGTTCTCCATGACCATTTCTTTCTTTGGGTAAATTTCGTCCCTCTCTGTGAATTTCTCTCTCTGTCAATTACATGCAAAAACACAACACATAGCTTTCAAATCATATGTAACAAGCCTGTGTTGTCTGTGTGTTATCAGTGTGATCCAGGACAAATTCTGTGGAATCATCAACATTTGTGTTGAGGCGTTGCACGACGTAATGACGGAAGATCCTGATACTGGAACGTTCAAAGAGTAAGTGAACATATCCTTATCTTTTAATAACAAACTATCTTAGATGTCCATTACTTTCTGATGTTTTTGAAAACTGTATTATGACCAATATCACAAACCTTTTGAATTTAGGGCTATGGAAGCATTCTCTTTCTAAATGGTCATGACAGGCTTCTAAAAGAAGCCAAATGGGATTGTTGGTTTGGACACATTTTTCTTGAGAAATAATGGGCTGTGAAACTGGCCAGAAAGCACTTTCTGACTGGAAAGGAGACAAAACCACAATCATAGCCCACCTTTGAGTCTGAATCTGCTCAGCTTTCTCCCCTGTGGGTGTCTGTCCAAGTGACATGGTACTCATTTCTTGGTAGATGATAAATGACATGCAGATTTTTACTGCCAAAGCACTGCACTTTACCAAGCTATGAACTAAAAACTTGTATGTAAAGAATAGTCTAATCTTTAGTCATATTTTGGATTGTTGTTTTGCTTCATGAGAGACAAAACATATTTGTGGGAGCTTGTTTCCTGTGTTTTATTTTCCATTTGTAAATTAAATTAGCAGAAACAGACAGCAGTGGGTATTGTAATCTTGCCGTCTGTATTTGGAATTCGTTAAAGTTTCAGATAAATAGACTTTCCTTTTATTTCTCTGTTGTCATAAGTGACTTGCAGGTGTTGTGTGGTTAAGAATAAAAATGGGAGTCCTTGTTTCCAAAGATTGCGCTCATTTAAAAAACATCCAAGGTACTAAGTCTATTACCAATGGGACTAAAAGTACTGTTGTAGAATTCCAGTCTATCTCTCTGTCCCAAGACTACTTGAAAATAAATAAGAAGTTTAAATGTTTTCCGTACTGAACATAACAGAACTAAGAAAAAAATTCTAATTTTTATTCAAATGTTGGCATTTTGGTCTTTATTTCTGACAGAACATTAAAACATTGCTTTAAACCTATAATAAGAGTTTTTCTTATAGAAAAAAAACAGTTGTGAACATATTGACATATCATCTGTAGTGAAATTGTTTAGCAAAGTTGATTATTTACACATCCAGCAGTGACATTGTCATTAATTTCGACCCTTGCTTGCGGCCGCTTGATGCATTAATGTATAATATTCATCTTCTCTGTTTTGGTCACAAACTCTTTAGGGAGATGTCTGGCTCTTTAGCTGCTAAATGTTCCAATATTCTCCCAGCTAGTTGCTAAATGCATCTGCCATTTGGTGTTTTTCCAATGAAAGCAGCTGGGTATGACAGCAACAAAGTAGCATAATACAGTATGTGTGTTAGTGATAAAATGTTGTAATAGCTTCTTTACAAGCATGATGTTACTTATCTAAATACTATTTGTTCTTTCTACAGTCTTTTTTTGCTGTGTAGGTCCTTGTTCACTTTTTACAGAATTTTGTTGAAAATTGTGATTACAAGTTATCAAACGCTGCTGATCCACATCACAAAATGTGACATTCCTCTTGTGGCCTTATATCATCTCTTAATATGTTAAATAACAAGGACAAAGAAGACCATATGGAGACAGCGCAAAGGTTTTAATTGCAATTCTCTCTGCATGCAGATGAACCAATATGAATACCAGACAGAGCTGCAAGAGTTCATCCTTTTTTGTGTTTTTTGTGTCTCCGGCAGGTTTATATGTGGTTATTAATATTGAGTTACGTTTTTTGTGTTTGCAGCTGCATGCTGATAAGCCATTTTGAGGAGCCTAAGCTGAGTGATGATGAGGAGCCGCCAACTGAACAAGACAAGAGAAAGAAACTGGTGAGTTGAACACACACATCCAGCACCAATAGGTTCAATGTAATAATTTATGTTTTACTTAAGTTTCCTGATCACAAACACTACTTGCTGTCACTTCATAAACTTAATAGTGGTTAGTTTTTATGTACATGCAACGTAATCAGTGAGAAGTACAGCCTCTGGATTCATGCGTGTCTGCATCGCAAGCTTTGAGTCAGTTCAGGTAAGCTGAAAGTTGTTCAATATAGTGGTATGAAAAAGTTTGGGCACCTCTGATTATTTTCAAGATTTTCCTTTATAAATCATTGGTTGTTCAGATCAGCAATTTCAGTTAAATTCATCATATAGTTAGCAAAAACAGTGATGTTTGAGAAGTGAAATGAATTTAATGGGATTAACAGAAAGTGTGCAATAAAGTACTAAAGTAGGCAGGTGCATAAATGTGGACACCACAAAAGAAAAATTACATCAATATTTAGTAGATCCTTCTTTTGCAGAAATAACAGCCTCCAAACTCTCCCTACAGCTTCGAACATGGGTCTGGATTGTAGTTGAAGGTATTTTTGACCACTCTTCTTAACAAAACATTTCCATTTCAGTCAGGTTTGATGCTTTCCGAGCATGGACAGCCCGCTTTAAATCACACCACAGATTTTCAATAATATTCAGGTCTGTTGACTGAGATGGTCATTCCAGAATGTTGTAATCGTTCCTCTAACATGAATGCCTTAGTAGAGTTTGAGCAGTGTTTAGGGTTGTTGTAGTGTTGGAAGTATCCAGCCCCGGCACAACTTCAACTTTGTCACTGATTCTTGAACATCGTTCGCAAGAATCTGCTGATACTGACTGGAATCCATGCAACTTTCAATTTTAACAGGAATTGCCAGTACCTGCACTGGACACACAGCCCCACAGCATGGTGGAAACGCCACCAAATTTTACTGTGGGCAGCGAGTGTTTGTCTTTGAATGCTGTGTTATTCTTCTGCCATGCATACAGCCCCTTGTTATGTCCAAATAACTCAATTTTACATTTATCAGTCCACAGCACCTTATTCCAAAATGACGCTGGGTTTTCCAAATGTGTTTTAGCATACCTCAAGCGACTCTGGCATGTGTGTAAAAAAGGCTTCCGCCGCATTATTCTCCCATACAGCATCTCCTTGTGCAAAGTGTGTTGAATAGTTGAACGATGCACAGTGACACCATCTGTAGCAATATCTTGTTGTAGGTCTTTGGAGCTGGTCTGTGGGTTGAGTTTCTGAGCTAGCTTTTTGCATCCTTCCCCTAAACCATGATGTTGAACAATCTTTGTTTTCAGGTTTTTTGACAGTTGTTTTTAGGCTACCTTGTTGCCATTCTTCAGAGAAGATGTAAAAAGGAGAACAACCTGGAATACCCTTTCTCATGATTCATCTTTGTATGAAGGTCAAGGGTCAATGAGCTTAGCAAAACAAACTTTGTATTCAAATAATTAGTGCTAAAGGTACTCAAATCAATAAAACAACAAGGGTGCCCAAATTTATGCACCTGCCTACTTTTGTTTAGGTAATTATTGCACACTTTCTATTGATCCTATAAACTTCATTTCACTTCTCAAACATCACTGTTTGTCTGCTATATGATGTATTTAACTAAAATTGCTGATCCAAACAACCAATGATTTATAAAGGAAAGTCTTGAAAATGATCAGGGGTGCCCAAACTTTTTTATACCACTGTAAATGGCCCTCAGGTGGTGTGTACGTACCAGTTAAACAGTAATGTAATGTGTATACATAAGGATGCATTGTGCATGAGGATGTTTTCTTCTGCTGCTCATCATGCTGTGAAGGCTTAGAAGTTGTAACACCATTTCATTCTGAAAACACTGTTTATGATGATGTGTGTTTACAGTATTCTGCAAATGAGTACTCGGGCAAAATGAAAGTTTAAGCGAATTTAAATTCATTGGTTTTTGTGAATGTAGGAATACAGCTACATTTATTTTCTAGGGTGACTTTGTATGACATTTTCCTCTGAGTGTGAGAATGTGTGTGTTTGCTGGGCGGTATCCCAGTGCACTTATCACCTCAGCCCAGACCCTGACTTTTTGCTCCGGGGAATAGAAAAGAGCAGACTTAAAGTCTCGCCTCTCTTCGCTTCTTAACGCGTGTGGGTGTATGTATTTGTGGATGTGCTTGAATGCATGTGTGCCTGTGACGAGTGTAACCATGTGAAACAGTTTTTGGTTTGAGAGGAAAGTTAATGAGGAAGGAAACTCATGGAATTTCTGAATATTTCCTGACTCCAGTGGGGCTGTGGAAGCCTTCTCATCCTGGAGGTACATGCATGACCATGTAAAAGCATTTAGGTGTATAAAAGTGTCGGTATCTTCCAGTACGGGAGGTAGAAAGAGCCAGTGAGCACTTTCCAAATAGTAATTGTATTCGTCTTTGTGCAAAAGAATAGATTCAGACAGTTTGTGCAAAAAAACAAACAAAAAAATCTAAATGAGTTGAATGCCGTAATATCCACATACTTGATTTGTTTTATTTATTTATTTTTTTCCAATGGTGATTTAGTTTAGAGACATTCATCATTTTCTCAGCCAACTCTCATCTTAGGGTTGTCATACAGTATGTCTGCCATCTGCTAGGTGATTTGTCAAGGTCTGCTGAATTGCCAATCAAACAGCGGGTATTTAATGAGCTTTTAAGCTTCAGCGGTTGGGGGAGGTTAAAAAATATATAGATAGCTATTGATGCAATTTATGGACAATACTGGTCTTCTGTCAAAGCAGGGTTTTCCCAGAAAGCCGTTCAGTTGCAGTGACATTAAACTAAATATGGCCTATGTGCACAATTTCCTCAGTGTGATTGCAAATCCATGTTTTCAACCCTTTCCACCTAATAACTATGCAATATCTACTGGTCAACAAGTCAAAACTTCACAAAGGATATATCATGTTAATACAAAGGAGAACTCAGAATTTTTATATTGCACACAATATTTTCTGTAGCAATCAATACATTTATTGGAGCTATAGTGCCATTTTTCCACTGTATATTCAGTTTGAACCCAGATGAACTTTTGCCATGGTGCTAATTGCCTCCCGTGGCTTATCTCATGAAAGACCACGCTTTAAGATGACAGTGACTGTACTTTTCTCGCAAATGCCTCCAGCAGGGATGTTTCTAGGTTTAAGCTCTTTGAAGGCAGTGGCTTCCATCTCTCATGGATGCAAATAAGCGTTATTGCATATGTGAATACTTTGTATTAAATTGGACCCTAGAAAAATTAAACTCTTGCTGACTATGTGAGAAAATAGGTGGTTTATTAACAGTCAGTACTGCAAAGGCAAAAAGAAAATTCACAATTTACATTTAGAAGTTAATTTTCATTATGAGCAATTTCATGATAAAAGGTTCTAATTCATGTTCACTGATGTTGAAAATACTTAGAGAAACAGGTAAGAGAGTGGTACTTTAACTGCATAGCACTAACAGGAAAGTAACATAAACACAGGCTTCTGTTGCTTCCCTATTGGTCCATCAGTGTGAAAATATTTATTTAAAAATTAAAATAAACATATACCGTATATTTTTTAGATGGATGATAGGAAATTGAAACATGGAAATTGAAACGTTTTTTTCTCCAATTGCAGATTTACATTCAGGCATAGCAGAAAATTACCAGTTAGTCATGAGCCAGTGCCAAAATTATTACCAACAACTACTAGTATAAGCTATTGAACGCACTGCACTTAAAAGGTTTATACTGCGTACTATGTTGTGCAGGAGTTGTAAAGACGTGGTACTCAGGTGCTCTGTATGTCTGCTGGGAAAATCAGTCAATCCAGTGGAGTTTTTATCACAGTACCAAAGAGAACATTCATGGTTGCTACTTGCCGAGCAGTTATATGTGAGAGGCTCGGGGGTGTATGTATGTATGCCTCTGAGAGGTTGTCAGTACATGAATGTAGCTTTGCTGTTTCTCAAGGCAAACATTACTCTTCTTCAGCGCTAAATATATTGTTCAGTTGTACATATAGCGCTCCTATCACGGGCCCATGTGTTTAGCTTACTGCCAATGGAAAGGAATTAATCTTTTTTTCATGTACGGCACCATCTGTCCTCATATATTATTTATAGTAAAGTTACCTAGGAGTTTATCTGATTTTTGTGTCGAGGTTGCAGCTTTAACAGTATCCAGATATCATTGTTTTAACAAGCTGAGAAAAAAATATGTCAATATCTATATCTGCGTTTGTGTTGAGAAATAATCCTGAGCAGGTCATCATTCTGCGATACTAGGTAGGCAAACTCTGGACACAGCTCTTTGTCCTCCGTTATTGCATGTTATTGCTTGAACTTTGAATGTATCTAAAAATGAGATCCAAAATATTGTCACTCATACCAGCAAAAGTACAGCAGTGAGGATGAATTCATATTTCACTGTTGTCTCAGGAACCTTGACTCTGTCTGTTTGTATAAATGACACTGCTTCACAGTTTGTCAGTTCGTTAAAAAAATAACTGAGTCAAGATTTAACACCTCCCTCTCTTTCTCTCTTTGTCTCTGTCTCTCTCTCTCTGTCTCTCCCTCTCTGTCTCTCTCGTTAATTTCACTTAGCCACTTCCTTCTCACCATGGCTCATGCAAATATATAATAATATAATGTTATCATGCAGTGGCTTTCAGTTTTTTTCTTATTTTGACCATATGTTGTGTGTTTAACACCTCTCACTCTTTCTTTGTCTCTTTGTCTCTCTTTCTGTTTCACACTCATGATAATTTAGTTGGTTGAACAGACACAGTTAATGGTGTACTGCCTCCTCTATAAGCACCATCTCCAAAGACTAGAACAAAACCGTGTATCACTTTCCGTAGATGTCTTCTAAATATTTTTGGTCGCTAATATCTTAAAAATTGAAGATTAAAATTTATGACTCAGTCCATAAAGACCCAGTAAACTCTTTGACTCTGAAAATGTTTCATGACCCAATGGGAACTGTCTCAGATCGTTTTCAATCCAAGCTAAAATATTTCATTAAATATTATCATTATAAATTTGGGAAAGGCTTCACAGGTAGGAAGCCAGACAGTCACCAAGGCACTGTTATTGAAATATTTTTCCTCTGCTGGAATTCCTGCTGTCATTAACTTTGAAAGTGTATTGACTTGCAGTGTCAGTTTGTCGCTCGAGTGCTTGATGTATAGATGGCACCACTGTTTGCATGTCCATAAAAACTTGGACTCCAACTTTTTTATGCCATGATTATATATTGATTATATAGTCATTGATATTGACTGAGTATTTGAACTGAACAATGGATACAGTAATTTTGTGTGTAATTTTGTGTGTGTATTTGACTTCTCCTGGTAGGCCTGATATATGCTCTGCTTGAAAATCATCCATGCTGTTGCTATCATCTTCCTGCCTGTCTCCATATTAAAATGGATTGTTCTGTGTTCTGACGTAGGGAGGTGCAGTTTTGGGGATTTTAATGATTCAGGTTCCAAATTTATTTAGGACCCAATAATAAAAGTTGGGTTAAACATTTCTGAACAATTTCCATGGAATAAAAGTTTTAGAATTGATTCCAAATTCAAATATTCAGTGTAATTCTTATTTTTACTTGTAGATTAAATTATGGCACAGTTTTGATTTATATATAATTGCCACTTCTGGCAATTATAATCTCTAAAAAGATTATGACTCTCAGCTCTCAATGCTTTGTAGTTTATCACATTATTAACTACAGTAATCCCTCGTTACTCACGGTTAATGCATTCCAGGACCACCTGTGAAAAACAAATTCTGCTATATAGTGACAAACTATTTATTTTATAATTTATGGTAATTTAAAAGTATATGAACTCTCCTGATATTAAACCACCTTATATCTGTATTATCATTTCCCACACTCTCACAAAGTGTTTAAAACACTTACGTACGAAAGAAAAGTGTTTCTTTAATACACGGAAGTTGCACTGCATTCCCTGAGTGTCGGAACGCAGCGCACACACGGATGATGTCAGCCAACAGCATGCGCGTACGGTGTCACGTGACTACTTACTAAAAATCCACGACTTAGTGAAGCCCTGCATGTTGAAGTAAGAGAATACTATATTCAGTAGTCATGAAAAGAATCAGAATTGCTCTTATCTAAGCAAAACCCTATTTGGACTGTGGCAAATATTTGCCCACCCTCTCCTAATCGTGATTAAGAATTCTAATCAGAGGACTTCCTCCAGTAAAACCTCAGCTGATTGAATGGATCTTTGAAAGCATATCCCATTACATAGGCATGCTCTGGAAAATTAAGAAAAGGAATATCAAGAATCCTTCTTTGACGTTGTTACTCTATGGCTGGCAGTGCTTTAAGTTAGTGGAAACATTTTCCCGCACATTTGTTTAATTAAATTGTCTGTTAATTTACATTTTTTTGTAGATTAGGAGTGAAGTCTGATTTCCCTAAAACAACAATTTGATTAAATGTGTATGTTTTCATTTTTAAGGAAAGCATAAAATTAGAACCATTACATTGTTACCCAGTGGACTTTATTGCAATGAATTTGTGATGCTTGGATGAATCACTGATTAATCAGGAAATTGTTTTTGTCATTCAACAGTTTTTTGTTATTTCATTCTAATGAACAATCAACTGACTGCAGTGGTCCCCTAGAGGTATAAATTTATAGGAAATGAGTTTCAGTATGTTATCAATTCACTCTGGGCCAAACAAAGCATTGGCAATGAAGACTTGCCATTCTTGCTTTATTATTGCTCCTAGTCTCAAGGAGACCATCAGTGTCAGCATAATTTGGTTTTGTTGAATAACAGACCTCTCTGACAGTGTTATTTTGCAGCATGAGATATAAGGATTCTCCTTTGTTCTGCCTACGGCACACAGAGCTATCAAAATTAGTTTCTATCAGTGTCTCTCCTCAGCTTTACAGGCATTTGTCCATTACCTATTGGGATTTGTAGGTTCTTAGAGTGGCAGGATTGCAAACATGTTGCAATGATCCAATGAATTCAATAAATGTTTACTACACTGGCTGTAGCATGGTAGTTGGGGTACTCAGAGAAGTTGTGTACACTGGTACATGGATGGATTTAGAGGTTTGTGTCTTAGATATTAAGATTTAAGACCAGCATTAGAGTTCAATTTACTTTCCCAGAAGTTATTTTCAGAAAATATATTTCAATGCCAATGATGGAGCAAGTCTGTGGATAACATACACACGATGTACACATTTAAAAGGAAGCTTTTCCAACAGTACATTACAATTCTGTGTGTTTCATTCCCATTTCTTATTAGCAGATGTGACAAGTCATAGCAGACATACAGTAATATATTCTTTTATCTCAGGGATGGATCAAACTGTAAAGTCACTTTCTTATTGTGTGCTTTTAGTGTGATTTGGTGCATAAAGTTTCCATTTACATTATTTAGCTGATATTTAGATCAATATGTTCCACGTTACAGAAAGCCTCACTCCAAGCATTTAGCAAAGGTTAACTTACTTTGGATTCATTATTTAGGATTGGGTGGACATAAATATAAGATGATGAATTTCTCTCTGCGTGTTCTGTAGACAGACTGATCATTTTCAGTCAGACTTTCATCATCACTCACAAAACAGATAAAGAAAAAGAGCAAAAAACAGTTAATTACTTTTAGTCAGTAATTAGAATAACTGCTCTTTGGTTGACATTTCATCATTCATTCATTAATTGCTAGAATTTGTATTGCATATGTCTTGTTACAATTGTATGTGCAGATACATATTTTCATTTTCATTTAAATTTGATCACAGCACGCTCAGCATGAATGAAAATACTGCATGTTTTAAGTTTGTTAAGTATTTCCATTTCTTCACATTTAAGGAATGTTGGAGGGATACAGCATGTAGTCTCGTACACACACAAACACACACACACACACACACATACACACACACACACACACACACACACACACACACACACACTGTACACACACACAGTTACATGCTTTACTGAGTGCATTGTACCTATCTCTCTCTCTCTCTCTCTCTCTCTCTCGCTCTCTCTCTGTCTCTCTCTCTCGCTCTCTCTCTCTCTCTCTCTCTCTCAAACACACACACACACACTGCAAAAGTCATCTGCTAGATTTGCATAAAATGACACAGTGTAAACATAAAATGCATTCACAATTCACACCTTAAAAGGTAGCATACCAGGTGAGTGTTTGTTACTACACTGATCAGACCTGCTAAATTTAATATACACTGGTGTAACCAATGAAAATGTGTAGGGTACACAAACTGTATGTGTGTTCATGTTCAGGCATTAATGTAAGTGTTTAGTAAAAGCCATTTGTTTGACTGCCTAAGGGCTCTTATATTTATGCCCCCACTATACAAATTAGTTCTTGTATTACAATTTATGTTTCCTCATTTAGTGAGTAAAATCTCTTTAATCAAGTTCTAATCCTCCCTTTTCATCAAGATACAACACACTGATGAAATATCAGGACAGTGTGCTAAAAATGACATTTGATGGAATCTCTCTCTGTTCCTCTTACTGTGGCTGCAGCTTCTCCTGTCCAATACTCTTTAAATTCCCCTTGTGTCTTTATAGACGACTATTTATCGTTGTTGTCTGTTTACTCTAAATCTGATCAATATTTGTCCCAGGATGCAGTGTTGCGGACGAATGTACATGACCTTATCTCTTAGCTGACTGTTCTTCCTCACTCTGTTTCCGTTGTCTTCTGTCTTGTCAAAGAACTTTAGAACCCTCTTGTTATTTAGGCCATGTCCACACAGAAAAAGTTGTTTACCTTTTGAATTCATTGCATATACCAAAAATAAGATTTTGGGCAATTCTTTGAAAACTGGCACAGCACACCAAGTTATCAACAACCTGTATGTCTTAATGTGTTAAATAGGGCTGCCACAAAGGGTTATAGTCGAGTAATCACTGATTATTTTCTCAATTAGTTGACTAATCAGATCATACGAACATTGAATCTCAAACATAAACCTTATTGCACCAGCATGAAGCTGCTCTTACATAACCATCATTAGTTTTCAGTGTGAAGTGTTTAAGGTACATGCTAACTTAAAATACAATAGAGACAATTAAGACGATAGTCATTAAACCTTTAATGAAATATGCTTGTAGCAACAAACAATTATGTAACTGTAATGCTTGTGCATCACAGTTGTGCTGCTGTGAAATGTGTCTTACAGATATTGAATTGCACACCTCATTTGTTTTCTTAAAATGCTTGAACATGTTTGAGCTTTGTTGCCGCCAGCCAGCCATGATAGCAGAGTCCATCTGGTACAGCTTCCTGTGTCATCCCAGCTGACCCCGATTACGACTGCTGCGCAGAAAGGCAGAAGGGGTCGTGTAAGGTGCAGCAGCAGTTTCGAGAGAAAAACAAAGCTTTAGAAAAAAGTTGTATCGACTATTAAATTGTCGACAATTTTAATCGTCGACATAATCGTGACTAATCGACTTATTGTGGCAGCCCTCTTAAACTTACTGTCCACAAAAAGCACAGTTCGACAGCAATTACAGGTGCGGATTGTGATATTGCCTTCAGTTGTTTAAGGATTGTTTCTTTCTTTTTATTGGAAAGATTACATTTTTCAGTGCCATTCCCGTATCGCCAAATGTCACAGACCTGGCAATAAGACAGAACAACAAACAAGCTACTTGTACTGAGCTACCAATCCTTTAACATGGATTTAAATATGGCAGCCACAGACAAACACAAAAGCATGGATCACTCAACAGAGAGGGAATTGTTTTGTTGCATTTCAATGTGAAGGACAGTTTACCGCACCCAACCTAGTACTCTTTTTATTTTTTATTTTGTTGCTTGGCTTCAAATGAAGCTGAAAATTCACAATGTATCCTGACTGTCAGTATTAAACATTCCAATATGATAGTACTGGCCAAGAAAGTGGCTAAACTAGAGCTGTTCAGATCTCTTTTGCCGTGTATGTAAAAGTTAAACTGTCACATTTATTAATCTTCACAAAGGCTGGAATCCCTTGTGTTGTCTTCAGGTCAAAAAAGCCCCTCTAGCATGTTCAACAGCAGAGAAATCTCCCTAAATTATCTTTTTTCAACTTGATATTTGGTGACTTTTGTGACCCAAACATTAGACAAAAATGAAACTTTGCCTTTGCTAATATTTCCTTGAAGGTGGTGGACCAACAGAGTATGAAGACTGTCTTTGGGTCCTTTTTGACTCAGAAAATTTAAATCACAGTTGCCATCACTCACATAAGTAATTGAGGTTATATGTTTTATAGGTGCAGCAAATATGTTTTATAGGTGCAGCTTCACTCTTCCATGATCAACCAAACGCGTCCCTTTTTCATGCTTTTCTATTATCTCTTGCTTTGTTTGTATGGACAAAAAAAACTCTTCTTCTTTTCCTCTTTTCTCCAACACTTTCTTGGGGTCCATAGTGATTACTCAAAAAGTAAATATACTGTATTTACGTAAAACTATCAGAACATGTCGTGGGTCAAGGGCCGAATGACAAGGAACACTGCATAGACACCTATCCAGCTACAAATAGAGGTCCCTCTTAGCCAATGTGATGCAAGGATGCTAGGTAATAACCAATGGCAGAGCAGCTATAAGAATGTTGCGTTCAGGAACTTTGGGAGTTGTGAGTAGCAGCCCATACTGTATTTTAACCATTTTTTATTATTATTGTATTACAATAATTTAAATGATCATGAACACAAAAAAATGGTCATGAAATTAAATCAGATATGATTACAAATCTTTATAATGTAGCATTGTGCTTAATGTTGCTGAGAGTTGAAACTCCATTTATTTGAGACTTAAATGAAGAGTACTGCTTAAAGTAATTCTAACAATATTTTCTTTCAACAATGTGTAATTACATTATTTTTTAAAGTATTTATACACCGCTACAGTCATAACAATGCATTAAAAGCTGGATGACATTTGTGTAGTGGCCTCACCAAAGAGCGTACATAACGTACCAGAACATGAACACCTTCCTGATATTGTGTAGGTCGTTCTATTTCTGTACACTTTCTGATTTTTTGTATGGATTCCACAAGACCCCTGCTTTGTAGGTACTTAGCTGTAACTCTTCCATTTTTTCCCTTGCAATTTGACAGGCAATAAGCCAACTGAAATCTTTAAGTGTAATCGTTATTTTTGTCCCTCAGTAACATTCCTTGGTTTTAGAATCGGTGTCTGGTATGGCAGTTCATTGCAAGTCACATGCAGCACCTTTCCTTCTGAGTGGTTCCCTGTGGAGTTTTAAGTACAGTGCCTACCAGTAATTGAATTGTACTGGATTTATTTATTTTTTGTTGCTTTTTTCCCCCTTACTCTCTCATAGTGATTGAGTCAATGAATCATCCTGTTTCTCTCCTGAATGTTTTTGGTTTAGTGCTGTACTTTCCCAGAGTGAAGTTCATACAAAATTCTGACTTCATTGCTCACCCTCGATGGTCCCAATGTGTGTTGTCTGTTTAAGAGTGACTCAGTATACTTGTGGATTTGAGAGACTGCATTTTTATGCGAAGGGGAAAAAGAATGACTCGTACCATGGTAAGAGGTCCTCTAGCCAAGATGCTTTACGGTATGAAGCTCTTTTATGAGCATAAAAGTGTATGGTGGGCAGCACAATGTTGGAATTGGATTGCTCTCTACCTGAATGTTAATTCATCTCAGGTGTTTTTTTTAGTCTTTGGTATAAGGGTGGAGTTGGCCTTCAAGAGCTGCATCAGGTAAGGGATGCTTATGTGACTCCTATTTTTCAGCATTCAAATGGATAGTTATCTCAATAAATAAAAAAAAACTTCAATCTCTTCACACACATATACAAACGCGCACACACACTTCAGTGTAGCTGCTCTCCTGTATTTCATCCTTGTTTCTCCTCATCTGCTCACCAGGCAACCACCGAACCCTTTGCACTTTCTTCACATGCCATTTGTCTCTCTCTTCTTTTCATTCTGCCTCTCATTCATCTTCTTCGATCTTCAACGCACAAAGAGCAGCGCTTTTTTATCATTCAGCCACAGCAGGGGGCATGCCACTCTCCTCTATTCTTTCCTCTCACCATCACTCCATTTCTCTTTTCTCAGGCCTTTTCTGGCTTCAACTCTCCTTCCACTGCACTGTGTTTTGCCCTTACTTGATTATTTGGTTTATACACCATCAGGGTGACTTTCTACTCCATGCAGTTTGCAGTTGATTATAAGGCTGTGTTATCTCTACAAGACACTATTCTTTTCTGGGTTCGGTTTAGAGGCTTCATTTTTACCGTATGTTTCTTTTGTCTTTTTTAAAACTCTGTCATATTAACATGCTCCCATCACTCTACTGTTTCATTCTTGCTCTCCAGCCTTTGCAACATAAAATTGTTATCTTGGATATCTATCCTATAATATAAATCAAATAAATCTTGCACAATTAACTCAAAGCACCGTTAATAAAAAGAGCTTATACATTCATGAAACACATGCATTCTCATGCGATCTGAAAACCCACAAATTTTTTTCACCTCTTATTTCCTCAGTTACATTTATTTGAGTTGGATGATTCAGAACAGGACCTGCTGCCAAGATCATCTGTGTGGAAATATACTATATAAAAAGGCCCAAATGCTAAACTAATGCATTCAGTCCCATTTCTCTTTTGAATCTTTTCTGTAGCTGCCATGCCCTTTTGAACTTGTAACAGAATAAAAACAAAATTAAATGTTCACATACCTTTTATTGCTTACACATTATTTAATTTCAACTAAGTAAAAACAACTGAAACAGCAACATTTCAGTGTGCCGTTAGTTGTGTGTGTAAAATTACAGCGGAATACACCTTTGTAACTTCAGATCCATCCATTTTCTTGTAGAAAAGATGATGGCAATCACCTTCGTCTACAGCTGCTTACCCATCTTACCAGGGACAGGTATGCTAGAGCTGGTCCCAGCTTACTACGGGCAAAAGGTGGGGTACACCCTGGATAAGAAGCCAACTCATCACGGGGCCATTTACAGACAAACACACATGCACACTCACACCTGCAGACAATTTGATATAACCAGTTCAAATAAGTTTTACAGGGGGACACATGGGGTAAAAACTCCGTAACTCTACATTTTAAAACTTAAAAATTTTAAAACTTGGAAGAGCCTTTGAAAAACCCAGGCTGAGCAAAGATCTCAGGGGAAATGACCATTGTAACCATGGTATCCATGTGTGAGAGCAGCAGGTTTTATAGGTCACAGTGTCTTTCAATTAAGCTATTGATTAAATGCTATGTCACAAGAAAGTCCATTTATAGGACATAAATAGAATCCCTGTTCTGGCTCTTTGAAATGTTATCGATCACATTTGATTGGTGCTTTGGATGTGTGTACAGTGCTTTTAATTTTGTAAGAACTAACATCAGACCAAGTAAGTAGGTATATACTATAATATTCGGATGATTGAGCACACATGTACATAAGCCAAACTTGTCTATAAGCCCCACATGTCCAGGTGTTGTAACATGGGATATTTTTATTGAGTCGTGTCTTTACACTGCAGTCTGTAACGTCCCACCATTGATTCATTAATGCCAAGCTTACGTGCAGCAGCTCTACTTCCTATTTTTACAGCCAGATCAATTTCTTTTAACTTCAAAGCTGAAAAATGTGGCTTTCTTTGTGTGTTTTCCATCATAAGGGGTGTGCATGATGTGCAAAAAGTCTGTTCAAAACACAGTCAATCTACTGTAGCATCTTCCAAATTCGCTTGTCTCTTCCATGAATCAATAACTCTACTTTGCCAATAACTGTGGATGTGATCCTATTTGTGTCTCTCTGTGTTGGCCATGTGAGGCTCCTGCCCCTCAACAAGGATACAGAATAAAGATGGACAAATAGATGAAATTAATATTTGCTATGAGTTTCATTGCATTCATTGCAGAAAGGTTCTTTTCCTCTAAACCTACATAAATGCAAAGCAAGTCCAGCCCAAATAACAGCTACCAACACTTGAATCACCTTTAGGTAGTTTGTCTCAGTCTTCACTACAAAATATTAAAGTCTTCTAACATTCACATTTAAAAGTGCATCCATTGTAGCTTGCGTGGAGAATCAATTTTCTTGAACGATATTTTAACCAGAGTTGCATTTTACCACTTGAGAGCAGCTTGCGCATCTAGTTGGCATTAGCCAGGGGCAACTGGCCAGCGATGCCTACAGTAACTGTGTCATAAATTAGCTGATGACATGGACATCTTCCTGCTGTGTAATCCTCTGAACCCCACAGCGTTATCATCCCCTTCATAGTCCAGTTTTTAATTTACCATCATACAGCCCCACAGCTCATTGCATCACGCTGTGAATGTGAGCACATACACAGTCCTGTACTGTATTTTTGGGTTTGGAGTTAGAAATGACGCTCAACGGGATATGAGATAAAGGCTGGGAATGTAGAGGTTGTTTCATCATTAACTCCAGTTAGCGGTCTGGGTTGATTGTTTGCCTTGATGTCTTTTAATATCCTCTGCAACAAATGTGGTTTTCCATTTAATAGAGGAGCATTTAGATAAAGATCTTTGGTCATTTTTATAATTTTTGTTTTTGTTAGCTTAAGATTGCAAACACCTTGTATGTTGATAGCAGATTCAGACTCCTTGTTTGTGTGCACAAAGTTTGCCAAGCTGATTCTGACTTTGAGAATGTTTTTTGTTGTAGAAAGTGCTATGGAGAGATAAATGAACAGTACAAGAGCAAGATGCTAAAAAGTATAAGCGCTATATATAATATATTATATATATATATATATATATATATATATATATATATATATATATATATATATATATACATGTCCCTCTCACCCTTGTGGGGTGGTATCCGTGTGTCATCCTCAAACTCGGGTCCTCTACCAGAGGCCTGGGAGTCTGAGGGTTCTGCGCAGTATCTTAGCTGTTCCTAGGACTGCACTCTTCTGGACTGAGGCTTCAGATGTTGTTCCAGGAATCTGCTGGAGCCACTCTTCCAGTTTGGGGGTCACTGCCCCAAGTGCTCCTACTACCACGGGGACCACATTAACCTTGACCTTCCACATCTGTTCCAGCTGTTCTTTCAACCCTTGATACTTCTCAATCTTTTCGTGTTCCTTTATCCTGATGTTGGCGTCAGCTGGAATCGCCACATCTATCACCACTGCTCTCTTCTTCTCTTTGTCCACCACCACTATGTCCGGTTTGTTAGCCAGCAGCTGTTTGTCAGTCTGGAAGCTGAAGTCCCACAGGATCTTAGCCTTGTCGTTCTCAACCACCTTCGGTGGTATGTCCCATTGGGATTTGGGTACTTCTAGTCCATACTGGGTACAGATGTTCCTGTACACTATCACAGACACTTTGTGTGCCTTTCCATGTATGCTGAGCTGGCGAGCATCTTGCACCCTGCTACCACATGCTGGACTGACTCTGGGGCTTCTTTACATAGCCTGCACCTTGGGTCAGATCTACTGTGGTAGATGTTGGCCTCTATTGCCCTTGTACTTAGGGCCTGTTCTTGTGCTGCCATGATCAGTGCCTCTGTGCTGTCTGTCAGTCCAGCTTTATTCAGTCATTGGTAGGTCTTCTTGATAACAGCCACTTCCTCTATCTGACGGTGGTACATGCTGTGTAGGGGGTTGTCCCTCCATGTTGTCTCCTCCTCTTCCTCCTCAGGTTTCTGCTGTCTAAGGCATTCACTGAGCAGTTCATCTGTTGGGGCCATCTTCCTGATGTACTCTTGGATTTTTGATGTCTCATCCTGGACAGTGGCCCTGATGTTCACTAGTGTGTGTGTGTGATCCGCATAATTATCTTTAGTGTCAAGAACCTGTAGTGTGTGTGTGTGTGTGTGTGTGTGTGTGTGTGTGTGTGTGTGTGTGTGTGTGTGTGTGTACACACACACACACACACACATACATATAGAGGAATAAAGCTGATACAGAGGAATAAGGCTGATGAGCCATATAATGAAGTTATGGGTAGTGGAAGCTAGACTAAGGGCAGAAGTGAGCATTTGTGAGCAGCTTATGACAGGGTTCCCAGGGAGGAACTGTGGTATTGTATGAGGAAGTCTGGAGTGGCAAACAAGTGTGTTAGAACGGTGCAGGACATGTATGAGGACTGTAAGACAGTGGTGAGGTGTGCTGTAGGTGTGACAGAGGAGTTCAAGGTGGAGGTGGGACTGCATCAGGGATCAGCTCTTAGCCCCTTCTTGTTCACTATGGTGATGGACAGGCTGACAGACGAGGTTAGACAGGAGTCTACATGGACTATGATGTTTGCAGATGACATTGTGATCTGCAGTGAGAGCAGGGGACAGGTGGAGGACAAGGTAGAGAGGTGGAGGTTTGTCCTGGAAAGAAGGGGAATGAAGGTCAGCCATAGTAAGACAGAGTACATGTGTGTGAATGAGAGGGACCCAAGTGGAAGAGTGAGGTTACAGGGAGAAGAGATCTAGAAAGTGGAGGATTTTAAGTACTTCAGGTCAACAGTCCAGAGCAATGGAGAGTGGAAAAGAGGTGAAGAAGCGTGTCCAGGCAGGATGGAACGGGTGGAGGAAAGCGTCAGGTGTAATGTGTGATAGAAGAGTTTCAGCTAAAACGAAAAGAAAGGTGTACAAAACTGTGGTGAGACCAGCGATGTTGTTTGGTCTAGAGACACTGTCACTGAGGAAAAGACAGACAGAGCTGGAGGTAGCAGAGATGAAGATGCTGAGGTTCTCTTTGGGAGTGAACAGGAAGGATGGGATCACGAATGAGTACGTCAGAGGGACAGCACATGTTAGAGAGGCCAGACTGAGATGGTTTGGACATGTCCAGAGGAGAGATAGTGAATATATTGGTAGAAGGATGCTGAGTTTTGAACTGCCAGGCAGGAGGCCTAGAGGAAGACCAAAGAGGAGGTTTATGGATGTAGTGAAAGAGGACATGACGGTTGTTAATGTGAGAGAAGAGGATGTAAAGGACAGGGTTAGATGGAGGCAACTGATTCGCTGTGGCGACCAATGAAGGGAAAAGCCAAAAGGAAAAATAAATATATATATATATATAAATATATATATATATATATATAAATATATATATATATATATATATATATATATATATATATATATATATATATATATATATATATATATATATATATATATATATAATGCAATGCTGATGTTTAGACATGAGGCTCTTGGTTCGCTTTAGAAAAGTGGCTGCAACAGTCCAGGGATTGTTTGATAGATGAGGGCTTTTATGTTTCTCGTCATTTCATCTGTCTTTCTTCATCTTTGCATCCTCTCACACTGCCCACTCCTGTCTGTCCTCATCTCTGATTGCTCGCTCTCTCTTTGTACTGCGTCATCTTGCTTTCGTCAGGCATTTCTTTTCTTTGCTCTCCACTACAACGTCATTGTGACTCATCAAGCCCCATCTTGCAACATGTGTCCTTTGTTCTCTCTACCCTTCTGTACTATTCTCATCTGCATTTGATCATCCTAACAGTGGATTAGGTTTATTGTTCTCGTTTGCCGTTTCTCCAGTGCTGTGAATCTTGTGTCCTGACAGAGTGTCTACCAGTAACTTCCTGTTTGTATTCTGCTGTTACTGTCAACTTTTTTACAACCTTTTATTTTTTTTTTAGTTTTCACAACTTTTTGCACAAACCTTCTTGCAGATTCTATTCATTTGTGTCATAGTTTAAGTGCATACCATAATGTCTTCTTAAACTGGACAGGTTGGAGCCTTTCGTTCCCTGTATACAGACACTAAGACATTTTTATCTCATATATTTATTGATATCATGCAGCTATGTAATGTCACTTTTCCAATTAAATACTCAAGAGGCTCATAGAACAAATTTACATCAATACACACACACACACACACACACACACACACACACACACACACACACACACACACACACACTCACACACACACTACAGGTTCTTGACACTAAAGATAATTATGCGGATTAGATGACAGGTTTTTCGTAAGGTTACTTTCCAAAAGCCACTCTTAACTAGTTTGATTGTTCTGTGATGACAAACAACTAATTAGCATGACAAGTATTCTTTCCAGTGTATTGTGCTTCCCAAAGGGGCCATGTTTCATTTAGATTTTTTTTTTATCTTAAGCTTTTGGTAGGACTCTTTTGGGACAATGTGATTAGGCACATTAGTTTGCTCAAATGTCAAGTTTGTGTAAATGTAAGTAGGAGATTCAGTCACCGAGAGTCATGCACTTCAGTTGACTCATGCTTGAAAAGATGGAGGGAAGGAGGATAAAATAACATAGTGTGAAAAAGATAATTAATCGATGGGGAAATTAAATCAACTGAGGTCACAAGTCAACACAACACAAATATTTTTAAATCTCTCAGTGATTAACTGTGGCATGAAATTAATTTTTGTCACCAAACAGATTGTTTTGAAGGTGAATATGATTTGGAAAGTTTTGACTATACATGTATACCCATCCAAATTATGTGCAATGCAGGCTTTCGTGCTTTTGCCACTACCCCGTGTCAGGCTGTTCGAAACAGATGCCTGTCTAGAGAAATGTTGTGGCTCGGGTCAGTCATCCTCCTTTGCCTTCCTGTGCTGTTTTCTGCTCAGGGTGAATGGCAGCAGTTGGTATACGGTGTCATTTTCTCCAGCACAGGATGTACATGTCAAAGTTGGAACGTGACTCTAAACCAGTTTGAAACTATTACTGCTGAATGTCAGGTCAAATAGTTGTTGAAATATTTCAGGGATTTTGCCATTTTGTTGAATAGTTTCTTATTATTTGCTTTTCATTTGTTCCTTGCATCTGAGTCCTTTTTTTGCACCAGAGTTGTCTTAAAATTTTCGTTGTACATTTGTGTATGATGACATTAAAGTCATTCTATTCTTTTCTATTCTTTTTTTCAAAATTAATCTGAAGTCACAGTCAGTATCAAATAAACTTACCCACATGTCAGTTGTACCACGAGTATTAAACATGCATCTTACTAGAAAGGTTGCATTGAGAATATGTAAAAAAAAAAGATGAAAGATGGGGCCCATCAGAACCACAATTATTATAAAAGACAATAGAACTCCTCTAAGTTTCAGTGTGGAGTGCTAGGTGTGGTAGAGAGATCACATCATAAAAAGATGTCATCAACACCTAAATCAAACCTGAAATGCTTGGAAATGAAGTGTGTAAGCTGATAATGAGCCATCCAAAACCAGAATTGAGGGCCTTCAGATAATATCTCAGCATGAAAGAGATTGAACAAACTACAGGTGAGGAACAAAATAATTAAAAAAAATCACCCAATGTAGTGAGACCCATATAACAGGAGGCTTTAATTCCCACCAAAATACTGAGTATCACTATATTTGTTCTTGAGAGAATGAAAGAAAAACCATTCATGAATGAAATCCTCTGATTTCTTTCCAGATCTTAGTCTAGTTCAAGTGTTTTTGTTCAGACAGTGTGTGGAAGAATGTAAACAGCTCATTTACTGTGTTGAGTTTTTTCTCATCGGTAAAACCATCTGTACATACTCTATTTCTTTCACAAAAGGCTGACTTTGTGGTATCCTATCTGTAATACTTCCACTCTTTTGTCTTTGTTCCACTACAGTTGGCCCTTGAGGACCCCGTGCACAGTGTTTCTCTCCAGCACTTTGTCTATGAGAAGCTCAAAGCGCAGCAGGCCTTGCTAGGAGACCAAGGGTTCGGGGTCCTGATGGAGACCGTCGACACAGAGCTCGTCAGGCAGCTCCAGGATTTCCTCCAAGGACTCTGAGTCACATCTATAAAGTTTCACTACCTGAAACTAAAAATCTTTGCCCAACACTACCCTTTCTCCCATTTTTGAACATTTACTGAAAAAGATTCAAATTCTGCCCATCTTGTTGGCCCTCTGATCCAAACCTTCCCAACCTCTACCCGTGCTATGCCTTATCTATATGCAGACGTAGCCTTGTCTACTGTTTTCAGCTGAAACCCCAAGTTGTTTTCTTTTATATATGAATACTTGTTTTATATCTTGGTGAGGTCCATGTGGGTGCTTAAAAATGTCCTTCACATTTTTAAAACTGCCACATAAAGCATCACGACTCTAGAGCTTCCACTCAGTTCTTCTTATTTCTTTTATTTTGGGTGTTCAACATGGGACAGGTAGAAAAATGGACAGGTAGTATGAAAGTTGAGAGGGTTGAGGGGTATGTGGAAAAAAATAATCTCCAGGTGCCAGTGAGAGAACCTTGGACTATTTTCTATTAAAAAAAAGAAGCAAACAACCCGATTGTAGCAGAAATGTTGATGAACCATACCTAAAGGACCTAAAGCAGTGTTTACAGAATCTATTCTTAAAAAGAGAAAAAAAAATGTAATTTTGTATGTATGTAAAGTACAGTACGGATGATATTCTGCATGACTATATTTTACTATTTGCTTTGTTGTTGTTTTTTATTATTTGTGGTCGTTGCTCTACCATTTTAACAACTAAGAATAATTTTGGAACAACTAGAGATTTAGTCAAAGTAACTACTGAGAGAAGTAGAAAGTTTTTCTGCCTATTTGATTTGAAATTTTTTTTTTTGGGTTGTAAAATGGGTGAATTTTAAATGGCTGTTTTGCAAAACTGCTTAACCACATTTATATGTATAAACATACTGCTGCTAATTGATGGTGTGTCAGAGCACTTTAATAACCAAAAACAATTTCACCTGTTTCCATCTTTTTCTCACATCATTGTACTTTAACACGTTGCTAGAAGGCCTAGGAGAGCAGGTCAACAAGGATTAAGATTGATTGATTTTAAGTTGTGTTTACTGTTCTAATAAATTGCATTGTTAATGAAGTCACAGTGTGTCAAGTCACTGTGGCGGAGCCAGAATACATTTGTCTCTTGTTTTTGATGTGATCAGATTTTAGTGGTCAAGAAGAAACCTTTAAATATTTGAGCCAATAACCAGTTCTTCCTGTGGGTTCTCAGAAGATTTTTTTTGGATGTTGTGTCATCTGAAAATGAGGAATTACCACGTTTTGGCTTGAAAAGATCACATGCATCCTAAAAAATGATTTCAAGACATTATTTTGCCCTTGTTTATGTATATTGAGTTCGCAATTGTATTTATGGTCTATTCATCTAGATCTTTTGAGTTCATTTGGTTGTATTTGCTCTCAGTTGCCTCCTGGCAAGGAGATAATCCTGACACTAGCTCATTTGACACTGATAGAGTTGAGTAGCAGTCAGAATTATGGCCTTATACTTTCAGCCTTACCTGTCTTTGAAAATGATGACCCTTCTTATCTTTGAACAGGAAAGGATTTCTGTACTTAAGTTCTGTTAATGGTAATGAAGGTTAAACCTGAATACTAGGTAGAGAAATGATTTTGGATTAAAGGTTTGGTTGTGTTTTGATGGAAAATAATGTGTTGCTTTTTCCAAAGCCCTCAATAAAGTGCAGTGATAAGCCAAAAACATCAGTCTTAGTATTTTCTTCACTGATTTTAAGATTCCTCTAAACTGTAACAAACCACTCTTATCGTGTTGTTTTTATTTGAAGCTGATCAGACGTGGGACTGACGCTGCTGTCAAGTTTAATGACTCTGACAGACTTTTAGTTTGGTTGTTGCACCACTGAGAACTGAAATATAACATAAAGGGAAGGAAGAATGTCCCTATGCTAAACGAAAAAGATCATAGAAAGCCAAAATGACTGCTGCATCCTTGACATGGAAGTTATGAGCAGTTTGGGAGTAACTCACGACAACAATCAGTAGACATAATTGGAAGATAACCACAGAGATGTAATTGCACAAAATAAAGAGCGACAATTAAGTACCTCAAAACAGGAAAATAAAGTGAGAATGGGGAAGCCTGGGTGGAAACCACAGTTATGTGAGCAGCGCTGCAAGGCTGCACAACGGTGCTTCTGACTAAATATCTGTTAAACACGCTCATAACGGCAGGATAAACATTTCTATAAAGTAAAGCTGAAGCAGATAGTGATGCAATTTTTCCACACATTTGGTCAAAACAAAAAGTAATTTTGATGGCATTATCGCAGAAGATGGTACATTAAACCATTTCTTTTTAAACTGTAGACTCAGTTGACAAATGTTTATGGTCCTCAGGTTATGATGTATAGTTAATGTTACATGTGAAGAGGACACTCAAAACTTCAAGTATGCATTTCAAGGGCAGAAACAATGTAATATTCATGTTTTTTTAATTCAATTATAATCAACTGATTCTGTGTATTGTCTTTTTCTTAAGATAGAATGTCTTTTCCATGCAAAGAGGAGCCACACCACCTTCAAACCACTGAGTGTCATAGCCATTGTTTCTTTGTTTTTGCATAGTTTGTGACATATGTCAACTTTTCACCTATCTTGTCGTGATTAGGACAGTTCAACAAATGTTTGTGAATCAACACCAAAACATTATTGGGTTCCTGTCTTGCACTGCAGTGTTTTCCATCCCAAAACATTCAAACCAAAAACACTGACTGGGGAGATGACCTTTTAAGTATTTCTAGCAGCCAGATAAGGTAAAATGAAAGTTTTTTTTCTTGGAAAATGCAAGTGCAACCTCTGCAACGAAAATATTACACTTTGCTATACTGATATGTCAATGACAACTTCTCCCATAAGTTTTGCTTCAGAGTTCTTTCTCTTGTCAAAGACAAGAAAACAAATGAGGCAGTAGTGGCCACCGAGCCATTTATCTTAAGTCTTCTTCTCCTTTCGGCTCAAGGATAAATGCACCTCCGGCAACTGGTCACTCCAGTGGCTTACAGAGCACAAAGAGACAATTAAAGGTCCCAGATTATGCTTTTTTTATTCATAGCATTCAGCTGCCAGATGTCCAAATAAACTGTATTTGAAATGTCTTGCTCCAAAGTGATCCGAGGTCCTCAATATCTTTGATTCAATATTGATAAAATCTCTTCCGCCATGAAAAGCTCTGTGTTAATGGGGCATGGGTCTCAGCTCCCTATCTCCACTCCCCTCCCCCCAGAGCTGCCTCTATCAACAACTCCTTCCCCCCTCGCGTTCACGAGAATTTTGTTTGCATGAACCACTTGAACGCGCGCACCAATGCTCCCTCTGGAACTTTTTTAACTTTCAGTAACTTTGTTACTACGTTTTTCGCTCTTATTTTTCTCGTGTTTGTCTCTTGTTAATAACTGTTGATTTTTCTGCACTGACCCCTTTATCACTCAGCTGAACGTTGTCAATATGTAAACACTACATGGGCTGATCTTATTGAGGCCACTGGTAAGCATCGCGAAGAATTTAAAACACACATGACGTACTGTGTACTAGTTGCCATATCAGTTAACTCAAATAAGAAGTGTAGTCTGAGTCGAGACTGTAGAGAGAGAGACCTGACATGATAATCCATGTTGCCTAATGTGCAGTATATTGTTCAGTAACTCAATGGTGTTGTACTTGAGGTTTTGACCTTTCAACATGTTTCATTTTATGGACCTCAATGAGTTACTCTCAAGAAAAACAGCTACAAACTGAAGAAATAATCCAGAACCCTAAACCCCATGTACCCTTACAATGAAGGTTATATACATAAACATGACAAGACACATTTATTCAATACACGCTATACACTTTATAGAAACATATATATATATATATATATACAGTATATATATATATATACTGTATTTATATAAAGTATACACACAGTATATAGTATATGCATTTGTGAGCTTTCATTGAACCTATAGATGTACTCTGTTACCTTACTCTTAACTCTGATCTCTGTCATTGTGCTAATCTAACGTTTTGATTAATGACTATAACACAGATGGTGGAGTGGTCAGTGGAAGGTCAGCGGTCTTTGCCGCCCTCATGTTAAAATGTCCTTGGGGAAGATGCTGACCCGTCGTTGTTCCACTAGTTGACTGTGCTCCTGATTAGGTGCCAACATTATATGAACGTGAATGTGAATGTCTGATTGCTGGCTTGTGTTGTAAAATGCTTTGAATGGTTGGTCAGCCTAGAAAAACACTATAAAGCACGGTCCAGTTGTCACGATAATGGCTTCAATGAAGCTGTCAGTGCTCAAATAAGCTTGTTCAGCATTTGCAGATGAGATCAATTGAATCATAATGCTTGCCAACATTGCTTGCAGATACAGTACATTAATATAATAGTCATGCATGACCTGTACCCTAACACTGACAATATCTCTGCAGAATGTCCTTCACAGCAGTTGGGAATATCTGCACTATTTTTTTACCAACACATAGCTGTTTCTTTATTCTCAACAGCAATTTCCTTATGTGCCTGAAATTTAAAATAATAAGAGATTAAAACATTTGCACAGTAAATTCTGTTCCAAGAATGCGCCTTTCCGTCCCTGTGCTTTTGCAGTTCTCTCATTCCAATTGTGTTAGGGCTTCTGCAGCAGGAGAGTATCAGTGACAGGCTGTGTGTGAGTGCCTATTAGCTTGTGTATTGATTCTGATTAAAAGTGGCAGCTCTTGCCGTTATATGGAAACCTGTAATTAGAACCTGAGGTTCCAAGCATGTGTAATCATTACATGACCATGCTCCACACCTTTCAAATATTAGCGCTCAGGGGATTCCTGCTTGAATACGTCCTTGAGTGCTTCTGTATTTTTGATATGTAACATCTTACGCTTGTTTCAGGAACGTGAAACATTTACTTATTAATGGACTCCACGGAGTAAGTACAACCATTGTGTGTGTGTGTGTGTGTGTGTGTGTGTGTGTGTGTGTGTGTGTGTGTGTGTGTGTGTGTGTGTGTGTGTGTGTGTGTGTGTGTGTAGGTTAACAGACAGACAGTTGATAATAAAGGGTAGATTTTAGAGCTGATTAGTCTGGAATAAAGAATAATATGTGCAGACCAACTCAGAAGCACTCAAGATTAAATTGAAGTCCTTAAGTATTCTTTGGCAAATAATTGATGAGAAGAGACTGAAGTGTGAAAAAGAAAGTCCTCTCTCGTAACTCCATGTGGAAAAAATGCTGTCACACATCCCACTCATAGCAGTATAGCCATCAGCAGCATGTTAGCATAACCTCACGTAAATTAAACATCAGGAAGATGAGAGTGAGAGAGCAAAAAACGAACATTGTAGCTCGATTCTTTCAAAGATAGTCATCAGGAATACAAATGTGAATTTCCTTCTTGTCACAAAATAATACTGTATTTCTTGTGCTGCACGCTTCCTGGCATGAAGGCAAAGCTAATCATATGGATTAGCAGTTGTTTCTACTGGTGTTAATAGAAAATATATTAAATATTTATCATGCACAATAGCTAAGCTAACCCAATGGTAACAGCAACAAACTAACCTACATTTCTAATTTCTTACCATGACGCATTAACAGAAACAGGTCATCAGAAAAATTACTAGCTTTTCCATCAGTCTTGGATCACCTTGGAGAAGAGTTATTGCAACTCAGTGGGACTATTCCAGGCTGAATTAAGGAATAAATGAATGAATGAATGAATGAATGAATGAGTGAATGAGTGAATGAATGAATGAAAATTTCTTGAATTGCACCTATTCATTCAAATATGTGTTGAGTGTCTATTTTAAGTTACTCTTTAGCTTTTTTTTTAATTTTTGAGTTATTTTCTTATTTAAATGTACAGTATTTGTTTTTGGCAAACCAACATTCTTCAGATGGTGAAAATATATCTAAAGAACCAGTAGGCCTCTTTTAAACAAATGGATACTTGGTTCTTGTGAAATCACATGTACCTCTAACTCACTGTGCAACCTAGCAGCTTACGATGTGTTGCGAAGAATAATGTGCAAAGGTTTTCACTTGGCATAGTGGTGTATAAAATTGAGCATTCTGTATTGATCGCCTATTAAGCTCCTGGTGACCTATGAGCTATCCACGACTGATGCCTTTAAACTGCTAGGTTTCTGGCCAGAAACCAATCATCCCTCCTTTTGTTTTGCAACGCAAAATGACAGGTCTTTTTTCTTCCAAATTGAGTTTCTTATTGTCAGCAATGCTTTTGTTCACAGGAGTGCCTTAAACACAATAATCCATTTGTTTTGTCCTGGTATCAAAGCGATAAGACCTGTTACACCAGAGTTCACCAGACTGGGTCTGATATTGATGAACTAGTCTGCCTTCATTAGTCTCATCTATTTATCTTCCAATTTCCTGACTTTAAAGGAAGCTTCACACATTAATGAGGTGAGGTGAAACAAGTGAAAATATCTGTAGTCCATATTCATTGTCAGTATTTATTGTGTGGCTAAGTGAACACCGTTCAGTTTGTTAAAAAGAAAAGAATATTCATGTTTAGTCTTTGAATTACTTGTGATACCGTAAAATATACTTCATTTAACATTTCCATGTTCTATATAGCTGCATATCATTAACAGAAACAACCACAGTCCCTCATTTATCTAATAATTCTACAAATTTTAATTAAAATGCCTTTAATATGTTTGAGTTAAATGATCAAGTTTCACTGTGTGAAGAACTTTGTTTCTGGAAGGTGATATTAAATAAAGTTATTACTAAAGATAGAATATTTATAGATATGGTGATGGGCAGGCTGTCAGACGAGGTTAGACAGGAATCTCCATGGAGTCTTTGATGTTTGCATAGTGATCTGTAGTGAGAGCAGAGAACAGGTGTAGGAGAAGCTAGAGAGGTGTAGGTTTGGTCTGGAAAGGAGAGGAATGAAGGTTAGCCGCAGTAAGACAGAGTACATGTGTGTGAATGAGAGGGACCCAAGTGGAAGAGTGAGGTTACAGGGAGAAGAGATCATGAAGGTGGACGATTTTAAGTACTTAGGCTCAACAGTCCAGAGCAATGGAGAGTGTGGAAAAGAGATGAAGAAGCGTGTACAGGCAGGATGGAACGGGTGGAGAAAAGTGTCAGGTGTGATGTGTGAGAGAAGAGTTTCAGCTAAAATGAAAGGAAAGGTGTACAAAACTGTGGTGAGACCAGCGATGTTGTTTGGTCTAGAGACAGTGTCACTGAGGAAAAGACAGGAGACAGAGCTGGAGGTAGCAGAGATGAAGATGCTGAGGTTCTCTTTGGGAGTGACCAGGAAGGATAGGATCAGGAATGACTACATCAGAGGGACAGCACATGTTAGAGGTTTTGGAGATAAAGTCAGAGAGGCCAGACTGAGATGGTTTGGACATGTCCAGAGGAGAGATAGTGAATATATTGGTAGAAGGATGCTGAGTTTTGAACTGCCAGGCAGGAGGCCTAGAGGAAGACCAAGGAGGTTTATGGATGTAGTGAAAGAGGACATGAAGGTAGTTGGTGTGAGAGAAGAGGATGCAGAAGACAGGGTTAGATGGAGGCAACTGATTTGCTGTGGTGACCCATGAAGGGAAAAGCTGAAAGGAAAAAAAGAAGAGGAAGAATAATAATAATATTATTTATAGTACATTATTCATTCATTATCTCTGCTGCTTACCCTTTGCAGGGCCGCAAGGGGGCAAGACGAAGGGTTCTCCGTGGGGAAGGTGGATGTTCAACATAGGTCTGACACAATGAAGCAAACAAACAACCATCCTCATCCATGCTAATTCACAGTCACTAATTCAGTTTCTTTACTGCTTAATTTACGAACGTGGAGGAAATGTCACAGACACAGAAAGGCTCCAGGGATTTCTGGATTCTGGATTGGAACAAAGATCCTTCTGGTTTTTGAAGCAACAGCCCTAACCACTGCTTTACTGTGCTGCTCAAAAGAGAACATTACGTTGTTGGCAAATGTCCAGTCCAATCAGATCCTAGATCAGGTTAGTGCCAGACATTTCCCATCGTACCCTGAAGTTTCATACTCGGTTTAGATTAACTGCAGGGCTTCAGCCGCCTCATTAGATTATCGATGCTTATGTTTGCATGACATCAGGGCAAGTTGTAATCAAAGTAGTACAGAAACATGCGTGCGTTGCGTGGTGATCTGTGCAGGCCTGTCTCATTTAGCAGCTATTTTAAGTTGATTTTACATAAGAGTCCTGAAGTTTCTGTGACGTCATAAAAACCACAGCCAAGATGGTAATAAGGTATTCATTGTTTGGAAGATGCTCTGGTTGTTTTGGACAAGAACATTCATTCATTTCATTCTTTTTCCGGACCGCTTATTCTACTTTCGTGGCTCATGCGGGTTGCTGGAGCCTAAACCAGCTGACTTATGGGTGAGGAGCAGGGTACACTCTGAGCGCAATGCCAGTGCACTGTGGATGGACAAAAACATCTTCCAAATAATGTACAGCGCAACAGGTGAATAAAAATACCCACCTCTCTTAAGTTATACATGTGCTTCACTCGGGCCGCAGTCCACACTCGGAAGAAATTAACCATCAACCCTTTGAGGGGAAAAGGGTTAAACTGGTGTCATGTTTACATGTGAAATTGAATGGATGAATGTTAGCCATAAGTATAAATCCATCTATGTTCCCGGTCCCACAAATAAATATTTCATCCTGCCACTGTTATCACATCATCCCTTACATGATTGGGAAAAAGGATGGAATTCCGGAAGGGAAATAATCCAAGAGGAAATCAGGACTAATCCCCTGAAATGTCTGAAGAAGAATCATTGATAAGCAGTAGCTATAAAGGAAAGTAGATAAGCCCTGTTTCTAAAAAGGCTACAACAGGCCCTTATCAGCAGTATTATAAAACTAAAATGTACTCTTATCGGGTATTCACTGTTTAATGGCACCCAGTGCAAGGTGAATAAAGGAAGAAAGGAAAACGCAGAGCAGATAAAGCAGGAACAAATTTAAAGAAGGATGGATTTGGGAAGATATTAATGTAAATACAAGACAGAGTGACTTTGAGCATAGAGATGAATTAAGAGAAAATGTTCTTCAATTAATTGGACAAAAGTACAGAAACACAAAAATACAGAGTTGTTTCCCTCACTTAACGTTCAAATCTTCAATACAGAGATACCCTAAGGGTAAAATGTTCAAATCATGATAAGAATAGAGTGTCATGTTGGTCTGTGTGAGATTTATGATGCTGAACAACATCCAAAATGTGACGTTGCTGAGCCAACATGAAATAGGCTGCAGTGATTGGTCCAGATGTCACACGGGATAGCAGCTATCAGTTTAACAGGGGAGCAGAAACCTGGGCTCAGGTTAATTTCTGAAGATTGCATTTCAGAATCAAAGCTCATTGAAAGCATGAGTCAAGCATTCAAATCTTGTCCGGTACTGTATATCGAAAATTTTCACACGCCTACTGTACATATGGATCAGTAATTTATAATCCCTTGGAATAAAAATGATAGCTGATATAGTCAACTATTTGTCTATATTGTAGCCATGCCAAACTTTACACATATATATACACCATGATATGTAGTTCTGTCTTTAATTTTAATGCTCACCAAATGTGTGGAGAATGAATCACCTGTATTTGTTCAGAATCTGCAGATGTGGGGTTTTCTTTCCAGATGATTCGTGTGAAATAGAGAAAATGTTTACTGGCCAACACAAATGAGCGGTGCATCTTTAAATCCTATAAGTGCTTCTGCAATGTGAAACAGATTTAGATATTCCTTAGAGTTTCAATAGACCATACTCTCAGCATGCTATCATACATACATATACTATGCAACGATCCTAATTCCACATGCAATAATAGAAACAAGTAAACAAGCTAGATTTGGACACACATTTGCATCAGAATGACGTCTCCACGGCAATATTGCCCATACATATTTACATCCACAAGGTAATTTCCCTGGAGCATGCTGTTATCTGCAGGCCTTAAAAACATGCAGCTCTAGGAACACCTTACACAGCATGATAAAATGAAATCCCTTCCAACCAAAATCAATAGTGGCTTGCGAGTTGATCTGAACAAAAAGTGAGCATTAGATGCATTAGTTTCATCTGCTGTGCCCTGCAGTTACTGGATTGAATTATACCACAGGGTTGTTCCTGATATTGCATCCCGTCTGGTTTTTTGATGATGGGGGCTCATGCTTGTAAGGGTCATGCCTGAAATCTATAAACATGTACTTTGTTCTTTACATGTTCACCTACAAGTGACATTGGTCACACCAGATGACAAACCCATCTACAGCTTGTCCTCCACAAGTGAAAGACTCAGAATAAGCATCAGCAAATTCAAGTATAAACCTGGTCTCATTTTCACTACAGTTCTGCACATTTTTGTAGAAAATATAGCACAGGTGGAAGATGGCAGTCTTGATGGGCCTGTAGATAAATATCACGTCAGATCACTCTTTTCTTGTGTCCTGTTTGTCTTGAAGTCCAAGATTAACTGTGACAGATTACAACTGCAGTTAAATTGTTTCATCAGTCTCTGGGATAAAATATGGGGTTGGATCACATCGAGGACCAAAGAAATCAACATTTAAGGATGTGTTTTGTTGCCTTGTAGATGTTTCAGCCACATTCATTAGAGTGATTATGGCATTCCCAACACCTTTATGTGCTCTTCACTAACCTTTATAAGAGGATCGAGTGCCTGCTCACTTTCCTTCACTGTCTGTTTTAACAAGCCTCTCAAAGGTTTTCATTACGATAGAAATGAGGGCAACTGGTCTAAAGTCATTAAAATCTTTGGGACTGCAGTCTTCAGGCACAATGGTAATCACAGCCTGCTTCCACAGGTTGGTCCGCTGGAAAACAAGAGCATGAGATTATTAGAAAAGATCTAACTTACAAATAATTTCAGTGGTTTTCCCCTGGCATCGGCGTAATGGTGACTCTTGTTGACCTTCTTCTCAATTTGGATAAAGTGAATGTTGCTGTCTCCGTTTGGGTTTGTTAATTTCATCTCCGAAGTCAAATCTCATCACATCTCAGGAAAAATGTTGATGGCACCGTTCACATCCGAAAGAATTTGAATTGTTCAAATGTGGATTTACTCTCCACTTGAATATCCATATATCTGTTATTAGTAATTAACTGAATGACAGCCACTAAAAACTCAGATAAAACTGTTAGTGATTTAATAATATAGGATTTATCATGTTGTGTTGTTGTGTTTTGTCTCATAATCATCACACTATCAGCCTCTTGACACATGTTAGACAGTGTGGCTAAAGGTTCACTGAAGTATCTGTTACTGGAGCGTTTGATGAGAGAGGGGAGTCGAGTGTAAAATCATTGTCACACACAAACACAAACATCCCTCCCTTCGGCCTCTGTCTCATTTCTCTCTACTGGTGGTTGATTAATATTGGATAACAACAGAATTTCTTTCCTCTTGGAAAAAAATAGATCATATGGTTGCACAAATGCTTTGCACACATTTATTTTCTCCACAAAAGGTGTCCACAGCATGAACAACATGTTAGAACCAATGCATTATTAATATCCCATTGTAATCGCTGCACTTTGAAAAGAGAAACTTGGTTACAGTGATGAAACAACTCATATTTTCACCCCTTTTTATTATAAGGAACAACATGATAGCTTTCCTATTTCCTCAGGATAAAGGAAAGAGCTCTAACAAAACTGTTGGTCGCCTTCAGCTCGCACACGTTGGTTGTCAGAATGCCACAAAGGGGAAGGGTCCTCAGCAAAAGATTTATGGGTGTCCCGGAGCTACAGGAAATATATTACAAAACCTGATTGCCTGTAGTTTCAATTTTACATCATATGAGATTAACAAGTCGGGAGAGGTTTTGGCGCTGTATGTGTTTGATGTTATGGCTCTAAATCCTGCCTATTTGATGTGCGGTGCATATCACACAGTAGGGATGTCATTAAGCCCAGATATATCTTTCAGAATTTCAATGCAAATTGTCATTTGGAGTATGAACTCTGGTTTGTGGCGTCTCGTTGTCTCATCTGGGAGTCTGGGGATTCTGCAAGGATGGCACTGTTTTTGAAAGAGACCTCAGATGTTGTACCTGGGATCATCTTATACTTTCGGCTTTTCCCTTCAGGGGTCGCCACAGTGAATCAGTTTCCTCCATCTAACCCTGTCTTCTGCAACCTCTTCTCTCACACCAACTACCTTCATGTCCTCTTTCACTACATCCATAAACCTCCTCTTTGGTCTTCCTCTAGGCCTCCTGTCTGGCAGTTCAAAACTCAGCATCCTTCTACCAATATATTCACTATCTCTCCTCTGGACATGTCCAAACCATCTCAGTCTGGCCTCTCTGACTTTATCTCCAAAACCTCTAACATGTGCTGTCCCTCTGATGTACTCATTCCTGATCCTATCCTTCCTGGTCACTCCCAGAGAGAACCTCAGCATCTTCATCTCTGCTACCTCCAGCTCTGTCTCCTGTCTTTTCCTCAGTGACACTGTCTCTAGACCAAACAACATCGCTGGTCTCACCACAGTTTTGTACACCTTTCCTTCATGTTAGCTGAAACTCTTCTATCACACATCACACCTGACACTTTTCTCCAGATTTTGTACCTGGAATCTTTGGAGCTGATCCACAAGAAGACATACACAGACTTATAAGACAAAACACAATAAGGAATTAATTAAGGAATGTAATTTCATTTAAATTTAGTCAGAGATTACAAATTTGTACATTTTCGAGAAAAATCTCTGAAATTCTGTCAATGACAAAATACACATGGGAACTATTTTTTACAATTGAAAAAACAACACAAATTTATATGATATTTACCTGAAAAAAAAAAAAAGTGTATTGTGATTATAAAGTTGTTCAGTTATTGACAAAACCTTCTTTTTTTTTTTTGTTTTTGTTTTTCAGTCACCATGACATGAAATTAAGCAAAATTAAATAAACTTTATCAGTCCCCCGTAGGGGAAATGTTTTGTCCACTCCTTAGTTTGTAGTCACACATTTACATATGTAGGAACAGCCACACACACACACACGCACGCACGTACACGCACACACACACACACACACACACACACACACACACACACACGATTATAATGACATGCTAATTATTTTTAATCAAGATGGATGGTTCAGCCTTACTTTTGAAATTTGTTGCAACTTCTGACTGTTCTGTGTCACTGTTAATTCTTAATCTTCTTGTACTCTCCTCTCTCAAGCATGTGTCAGTGTATGTTGATCCACGTGTTGAATACTGATATCGTTCATCTTATGCTCTTCCCACCTCCCTCCTGCATTCATTTGTCCTCCTTGTCATTGTCTCTCCCCTTGTCCCTCTGTGTAACTATTGTTTATTTTGAAGCCTTTTGATAGCAGAAATATTAATTTGGCACGTAACTCCATGCCACCCACCTTCTGCATGTGACTGATGTGTTTGGAGGGCTGGTGCGGTTGAGGTTCTTGCAGAGAATCGAGGTAACAAATCAAGTGATCTGCATGTTCTTCTTCCTCAATTAGCAACCATACAGTCCTTAAGTTTTCTGACTATATTTTAAATGCAATGATTCATTTCCACACCTCTACCTCTTCTCCTCCTCCTCTCCTCACACTGACAGCACTCTGCAAGGCGAGGACAGAAGGCAAAGTAAGTTGTTAGTGGGGAGTTCATTGGCAGTCATCTGTGATTCTGTGATGAGATGCAGGCGGAGGAAGAAGAAGGAGGGCTGAGATAAGAGGTGAGGCAATCTCAGAAGTGAATACATTAAAAGCTGAAACACTTTGATGAAAGTTGTCAGAAGCTATGAAATACATGACAATGAACGGCTCAGCAGTTGGAGGTCTTTGTTCTGTATAACAACAGATTCATCAAAAAACAAACACAACAACAACTGTGTCATCCGTAATGCATCTTTTTGTGATGAAAACATTAAAAACTGTAAAGTGATTCCTGTGTTTTTGAAAGGGCATATTTGACCCTCTGCTGCAATTTTTAGTATAATGATTCAGATTCTTCACCAGTTCAGCTGCATTTAGGCTAAAGAATGCATCGCTGTGCCAGCTGGCATTGGTCGCAATGATGCAGGAGACTAGATTTCCCTCCTTCTCTCTCTGTCATGCATCATGTTTGCTCAGGCACACATAATCCCCCTTATCAACATTCTCCTTCCATACTTACACAACAGTCATGCACAGTGGAAAGACGGCAATTTGTTGTTCCTGGTCAGCATGGAGTCAAATCAGCTTTAGAGGATTTAAGGAACAATCCAAACCTAAGCCATTGAGGATGACACTTCAGTTCGAAGACACATAAACTGCATTCCATCCGTTGTTGTGTTTGTTTGTGTTCACCTGAACTCACAACATCTTCAAGAGTGCACATGCTATAAATAACCGAAGGGAGGCGGACATCCCATTTCAGGTACAATGCACTCAGTAAAGCATATAACTTGTGTGTGTGCAGTATGTGTGTGTATGTGTGTGTGTGTGTGTGTGTGTGTGTGTGTGTGTGTGTGTGTGTGTGTGTGTGTGTGTGTGTGTGTGTGTGTGTGTGTGTGTGTGTGTGTGTGTGTGCGCGCATTCCTGGTTGTGAAATAGAGTGAAATTTTATATTGATTTTGAATTAGGCATGTTTTCAGTTTGTGGTTATCAACAGGAAGTGGAAGTTTCCATTTTCATGCTTCACAGAGGTGGAAATATTATTAGAAATAAATATCCACGAAGACACACACACACACACACACACACGCACGCACGCACGCACGCACACACACACACACACACACACACACACACACACACACACACACACACACACACACACACACACACACACACACACATACAGACCTATAATTGATAACTATGGTGGATGGCTTTGCCCTGCATGTAGGCCACCACAGGTAGCAGCCATGTGATTGGTGGGCAGAAGGATAGTCAGAAATCCATTTGGCATTGAAAGCTGTTGGATTCTTATGCTCAACAATGCTGGAGCTGAATGTTGAAGTATTGAATCTTTCTCAGTCAAACAATATTTGATGATGAACCAGTGTTGAACTGACAAAGCCACCATAGCAAAAAACAAAACAAAAATACCCCACAAAGCATAGAGCATAGTTTGAATCAGATTTCACATCATCCTTATTAACACTATCATCATTATGTCAGTTCCATAAGAGAGGAGAGAGAGTTGGTCTATAATGACAAAATCACTGATCTCACAAAATACACTTTTGTCTATATTCCAAGAACTCACTACAAACATACATACATCCATGTTTGGACGGATTGAAGTCAGCTTCACTGTGACATTATAATGATTTGCAGTCATTATTTAATGCTATAAATTGGGAATAGAAGGGATTGTTGTGACTATATTTCATATTTGTTCAGATACTGTATTGAAACACTAATCCAAGGCTTCAAAGTGTGGTGATTTGATTCCATTCTCTGACATATAATGACAGTAAACTGAAAGCAAAGGTATTTTACTGGTGTTTTACACATTGTGATTTTTGTTGGTCCATGTGACAAAGCTCTCAACTTGTGCATTGAGGCAGGTTTTGCTATATGAGCAGTCCATTCCACATGTATGCAGGTGTGTTTGTGTGTTGCAACCCTTCCTCATGGTTGAATGTTTTTGTACCGCATGGTAAATTTACTGAAGGGACAATAAATCCAGTTTACACTAGCACAGGTTTGATGCACACAGCAACCAGGGATTTGAAAGGAATCATCGGCAGATAACAGTGTATGTGGTATCTATTCATTTTTATTCTCTATTGGATTTTCCTCTGTTCTTTGGGAGGATATGGGACTAACGGGACCATCCACAGACAGAGACTATATTATAGAGGAGATAAACATGCTCTGCTCTCAGATAGTGAAGGTCTTCTTGACAGAAATTTTCTGTCTCATAATTTGTTGTTTTCATATAACCATTTAGTTTGTTTTTCATTGTAGATCGATAATATTCAGGTCACTCCGTGGAAGTAATATTGCTCATTTCTACTTCCTACAATAACGGCCTTTATTACAAGATGTCTGTCTATCACATATAAACCACCTAATAGCTTAAAGGAATGCGTGTGGAATGTAACAAGAAACAATAAAATGTCAATCATACTTTTTTTTGTTTTTTGCAAAATAAAATTTTTTGGATGCTTTATTTTTTAGGATGTTTAGGGGCAGCACGGTGGCACATTGGGTAGCGCTGTCACCGCACAGCAAGGCGGTTGCGGGTTCGAGTCTCGCTCTGTGTGGAGTTCGCATGCTCTCCCCGTGTCTGCGTGGGTTCTCTCCAGGTTCTCCAGCTTCCTCCCACCTCCAAAACGCTTCAGGTTAATTGGCCAGTCCCAAATTACCCGTAGGAGTGTGTGTGTGTGTGTGTGTGTGTGTGTGTGTGTGTGTGTGTGTGTGTGTGTGTGTGTGTGTGTGTGTGTGTGTGTGTGAGTGTGTGTGTGTGTGTGTGTGTGTGTGTGTGTGTAGTGGGATAGGCTCCAGCTGTCCGTGATACGCGTGAGCGGATGAAGCCGATTGAGAAAATGAACGAATGGATGTTTTTGTCAACTGTGCATAAAGTACTCAGGATTATCATGACAGTGGGAGAGAAATTTTGGTTTGTGTCAGAGAAAAAAACATCATATTTCTTTGAGAATTTGAATTGAGGGATGGGATTTGAGGGTCAAAAAATTATAGATCCCAATGTGATTTTTGGGGTAGTCTTTGTGAACAAGGAGTCATTCCATGAGGATCAAACTGTCTTGAGATGCAGTGACAAGGAGAAAATGAGATGACGAGCTGAGGTGGAGGTTCTCTGAGTGCAATCAGTTATTCATTTGAACTGAAGGTCTGTACTTTCTCCCTTTGCGTCAAGTAGTCTAGCGTATCTTCAATAAAGTGTGGGAATACCCATAGGAACTCTTTTCACCCGAACAAAATTGGAAATCCAGAGTCAAATATATGAGCGCACAGATCTTGTTGTGGAAAGTGCAGTAGTGAAAAAGTAGTGAGCATTTTTGAAGTGTTTATCATTGCAGGTTAATATTTCCTCTAGACTGCATTTCTTCTGTGTTTATCATTATGTTTTGAGAAACCCCAGGCAGGCGAATGTCTATCAGAATAATTAGTTTCATTGTCTTCCATGTTTTTGTCTCTTGCTGTCCGTATCTGGCACAGCTGCTCCTTCAATTTCAGCAGCTGAAAATGCTTCCGTGGATGGGTGGGGGCTAGGTTTACGATCACACTAGTGGGAGCCCTGGTGTTTTCTTCTCAAAAAATCACAGTGCCTGCATAGTGGTGTTGTTCTATTGCTCTGAAATGAAAAGGTAATTTACATTAAGTTAACACACAGTATCTAACAAGTAAGAGCGATCTAAAATCCTCATGTAACTTTATTTTTTCCCCCAAAACATACTCTTTTTCTCAGATCACTCTTGCCAACAAGCTCCATGTACAGTCACTGGATGAGCAGTGACTCTCAGTAAGTATGTGATGCCTATACATTGTGAATTGTATGTCCACTGGAGTCAAAGCACACTGCAGCTTCTAATTTGACAATCCAATCTTACCTTGTGAGTAATCATGGCGCAAATGTTAATTTGAAATGAGCAGATCAATTTAAGCTACAGATTCCCTTGAGAATGGATCAATTTCCTGCTTTAGGAATACAAGGAAGTATTTGGAGTGGAGCAGTTACTGGCAAAAGACGCCTACTGCATCATGATGGCAGGGTGTGAATAAGTGAAGAGACCTTGAAAGTCTGGTCAGTCTGTTTACTCCTTGCCTTCTCCATTTTTAAGAAGCCACCAGATGCACACATGGACACAGAATTTTTGTCACAGTCATCGGGACTAATGGTAATGGAAAAAAGGCCCTGTCATTATCATTATCAACATATGAGACGTGAGTCCATGTGGTATTCCCACTCCTCATTCTCCATCTGCACTTTTTCCAGTTTGCAGAGTGGATGGCACCATTAAGGAGGGTGAATCTTCAAATATTTAAGACGGAGACGGCTCAAACCTCTTTGACCTTCAGTGGCTGATAAAGCATCTTTACTCTCTGAGTGGATTGAAGAGTTTGTTGGCATTCAGTCTAGCTAGATGCAATTTCAGTCCACTGTGTTGGATTCGTATTACTACCAATGATATATTGCAGGAAAAAAAAGCACATTATGGGAAATACTCCATCATCTGAAGACAGCAAATGGTTTCTTTATGTTTCATGGTTATGCTTGTGTGGCTGTCTGCTGCTCCCAGGATAATGAACTGTATCATTACTTCTTTCCATTAAAGAGTGACATATTTTAGTACTTTTTCTTCTTAAAAACAAAACAAAACGGATTATAACATGCTAATATTTGTGAACGTATGCTGTGGCAGTGTTGAGTATGATGGTGATATTTTCCAGATCCCTGAGTCAGACATTTAGCGGAGCTGCACAGTAATGTGCAGCACAGACAGTGATGATCTATTCTCCTCCTCCTGGTCCTGGGAACCTGGAGTCATTTATTAACTGAGACGCATGATCCCCCCGTGATGCACTGTTTATTCTAAATGTGTTTTTATGTGTACTTAAAAATGATGCTTTCACACTCAGGGACCAGGACCTGTTCCATCTGACTCTCTCTGACTCTCTCTCTCTCTCTCTCTCTCTCTCTCTCTCTCTCTCTCTCTCTCTCTCTCTCTCTCTCTCTCTCTCACACACACACACACAAACACACACACACGCACAGAGATATGCACAAAATATACACACAACGCTTTTAAGAGGGTGTGTAACTCAGCATTAATCAACAGTGATGATTTTGATTCTAGCTTGTCTATTTAGTGTGTGTGCAGAAGTTTGTGTATATATTGTTGTTGTGCACATAAGGGTATAGCATCTGCACCTAAAGCAACTGCACCAGAGCTGCTTTTAAACAAATTGACGCTCTAATAGTCACAGAAATGGGAACCACTCTCACAGATGTACACAGCATTAAACCGTATCCTCTAGTGTAATTGCTTTCAACACATGCAGTACCACAAAGTCCGTGTGTGTGCGAGCGTGTTTGTGTGTGTGTGTGTGTGTGTGTGTGTGTGTGTGTGTGTGTGTGTGTGTGTGTGTGTGTGTGTGTGTGTGACAACGATGCCCTTTAATTTCAAGACAGACACAAAAGCCAGCATTAATGTTTATGTGCTTGCAGTGCCACTTAAATGTTTTCGTGTCTGTTTGGTTATTTCCAGCCGCTGGTGCCAGATCGAATGAAGTGGTGCGGCTGAGGATGCGTTTGTGGTGAACCAGCACAAATCCACATGTTGTAGCTTCAGATGGTGAAAGTGCACTGCCATATATAAGATTACACGTGGGTTGGTTTTTTTTCTTGATTTGTGTTGCTTTCATGCCGATACACTTTTGAAAAATGCAAATTTAGCTTATTTAATAAACAGCAGCAATTTCTTGTAGAGTCGGATCATTTATTTTAATTGATCAAAGCCCATAGCCATCACGCAGCAGATGAACGCTGCTGTCCCATCCTGGTGACCCCCAGCTGTTCCCTCTCAGCATGACCTCCTATGTGTTCCTCCACTGATCCCTAATGCAGGAAAGGGTTTCCATAGAAATGATGCATGGACAGAAAAACTGAGATCAGACCACTGGAATTACAGAAGTGTTAACATATTCAGACTTACATTTACAATTTTTGGATGAAAGAAATTACTGCAAAACACCATGCACAGATAGCCTGGTCATTTTGTGCTTTAGCTATTAAGTTTAACAATACTTCCATGCTATTGTGTTTCCAGACCAAGCTAATGAATATTCATGCATGCACTTCTATGTACCCTATCATTTTGAGTACATCTGTAAGCTTGTAGATTATAGGGTTTAAAGCAGTACTCTACCCACCTGAATATACATAGTCTGCTGAACCATATAATGACACCTGTGGGATCCCACAGTAAAACGAATTGTTCCTTTCAGGCAACAGAGACTATTTCTTTTTAGGATTTGCAGATAACATAAAGAAAACATGTTTTTGACTTAATCATTGGTAACCTTGGTGCTTTAGGCTGGAAAAAAGTTTTGGATCAAACAATTTTTTAAGGTTTTAAGATTGCACATTTGATTTTTGTAGAATGTAGATAAACAAAATGTTTTTGAAATTTAATTTCCTCTTTCTTCTGGTATAATGTGGGGAATACGCCTATGACTGATTGACTACCCTCTAATTTATAAAGTTAAATAAAATTACACAAGGCTGTCATAATTGTAAAATGTTATTTTGGTTCTACATTTATTGCTGTGTGTGACAAATATTACCAAGATAGAAAATAGATATAATTAACACAGAAAATTCTGTTTCAAGGTTAAATTTGCTAGATGTTGTTTGTCCTGATCTACTTGAACTTGTGACAGTAGATGACATGAGTTTAATCTCTTATCTACAAAACCTTGTTGGCTTTTTGATTTAAACTCTAGATCTTAATTCAAAGCCTTTCCAAAAGTTGTGTGTATATGTATGTATATACATGTTTGTATGTACAATATGTATGTATGTATTTACTGTATGTATGTATATATGTATGTACAGTATGTATGTATGTATGTATGTATGTATGTATGTATGTATGTATGTATGTATGTATGTATGTATGTATGTATGTATGTATGTATGGGAGTATTTTGTTTTTGTATGACCTGGCTGCATCCCGGTTGCATCCTGGTTGCATCCTGATCATACACAAGTCAGGATGGGAGAACACGAGTAAAGAAAGGAAATGACTATAAGGGTTCTGGGATGGTTTGTAAAATTATTGTTTGTAAACTCACTTTGTTTGCAAAGAACTTCATTCTGTTGCTCAGCATCAAAATATTTTTTAAAGAAGGTTGTACATGAATGCTAGGAACCCATTCTGTTCCATTCTTTTTTTGGTTGGCCTGGTGTTAAATCTAGTCAAGTGAACCCTGGTGTGGACTGAACAATGCTTTATTGACCCCTTGAATCCAAGGGTCTCAGCTGCTTGCAAGTTGAAAGCGAGGTGCATGTTTGAAAATAAGTCAACATTGAATTTTTGGTTTCCAACCTGTAGTTTTCTAGGTGAAGTCCTGTGAAAAATAACACAAAAGTGTTTCCTCCATGTCATTTGTGTGAGAAAAGAACAAACCCTCAATCCATAATAAATCACTAGAGAAATTATGTGACATAAAAACTGGAAAAACAAGTACAAATGTGCTTAATGACATGCTAATGGACTGTCATTCAGATTCCTCATTCCAGATTCCTCTGAGCTTAAACACAGCCTCCATCATCAGGGAGCCCGGAAGTCAATCCTATAAAGGTTACAAATCCGAGGAACTTTATACTAGTAATTAATGCTCCATGAGTACAGTCCACATGTCAGGGATTTCTTTTTTTATTTCGGTCAGTTAAAAGTACGATGAACTTGTTTTGAACTTTTTCAGCTTGTCACCTTTGCTCCCTCCCCCTTACACACTATAATTGAGGCTTTAAAGCAGAACGACTGTGTTATCTAATTGTAGCAGTCCCTGTGTCAGAGAGCCAAAGGGACATGATTATTAAATCTTAACTCAGGCATTTCATTTCTATTCAGGAAAGTGTGTACCTACTTAAAAGTTAGCCTCAGGTACTGTAGAAACGCAGTGTGTCCACAGTTGACTGCCATTGATTCCTATTTATTTATTTATTTATTTATTTAACCAAGGCCTCTTGTACAGCATATCCTCGTTTCAAGACATATCTAGAGCTTTGTTTTGTTGTTATGTGTCTCCGGGAGGGCAGATTAGATTTGTATATGAGTTCCTGTGGACTTCAGTGATTTACACGTGAAATATTTGCTGTGGGGGTCAGTAAGAAAAACACATCTGTCATTCACTGTATACATTCTGTTTCCCTTTCTGAATGAGCGTCTTTACTTTGACTCGTCGCTGTCTGGCATTTGTTTCGATATCTTCTGTTTGCATGTGTGTGCATGTGTGTGCGTGTGTGTGTGTGTGTTTGTCAGTTTTACTGTATGGGCGCTAGTGCTAGTTGTATGTAGAGCCATTCAGTTGCAAAGATGAACCTGGAGACCTTGCCAGACAGACAGAAATGATGTGATAAAATGTCCCAGGTCGTCTTTTTTCCTCACCCACCTCCATCATCAAATAATGACAATCAGCTGCCGGTGACAGGGGATGAGGCAGGTTTTTGACTGTCCTTTAAGTTAAGAACGCACAGTACAATCTGTTTCTCATACACAATCCTGAAGGATTTAATGACAGAAGTGAAAAGTGTCCCACGCAAAGGTCAGATTTTAATAATATTTCAGGGTGTAATTCAAAACAGAAACATGACAGACTTGAAGTTTTTATTACATGTTGTGAGTGTTATTACCTCACAAAGGATGAGATGCACTCTTGTTTTAAATAACTGTGGAATGCATCAAACCAATTGACATGTAGTCAAAGTTGTAATTAATCTCATATCTCAGGATCCTGACATGTCTCTTAGCCAACACATCAAATCATGTTATGTGACAAGCACATGCACTTGAGCGCTGATACCATACAATTAAAAATGTGTTCTGTGTCTCGACCACCTTTAAATTACAGACCATCCACAGTTGACAAATGTTACACGACCACAGTGTGGCGAGATTTCCATCCCTCTGATGTACTATCAGATTTACACCCTGTCTCTTGAATGTAATTCACAATGATTAAGGCTGTTTATTAGTCCCAAGTCCCTGACTGTCCTCTAGTAATCAATCAGATACTTTACAAGTCCACCACATTCTGGCAAGGTAAATTACACCTGATTCCTCATCATTCTCACTTTAATATCTCTCATATATCACACATTGACTAGAAGAGTAAGGTGTTGTAAACCTTGTAAAAGGAAACTCTTACATACATAATGTATGTGATTCATTCAATCTTTTTTCTTATAGATGATAGTAATCGTCTCTTTTGCAGCCACTTATCCGAATACATATGTGTGTATTTGCGTGTGTGTATGCACATACACACGCACGTGCGCACACACACTCTATACTACAGGTAATTTTCTTGTGAATCTGTGAATACTTCTCCACATTGGTGCTACACTAACACATATTGTTATGTCCTGTAAACTGACAATGTTTTCTTGTGGGACACAGAGTCAAATCATTTTTGATCTCGGCCAAAATTCCAATCCAAATTATTGCAAGAGCCAAAATTTGTAACGGCGTCAAGTCTGAAAAAATGCATCCTTCCTTTTCCTGTTATCATTAAGAAAACTTCATCCACATCCAAGAGTATTTTTCCAATGTCAGCTTGTTTTCAGTCACTTTTGTCAAATAATATTGTTAATAAAAAAATAATAACAATAAATTGTTATTACTATTATTGTACTAGTCGTTGTTATTATGGTTTGAGGTGTGCCTGTCAGAGCCATGCAACAAACAACTTAATGGATAGAACTTTTTTCTTGTATTTCTGGCGGTCGACTCTCCTCTTAGATATTTGGAGCAGTGTTTGGATCCCTTTTAATTGGATGATAGTTTATCACTGTGACTTCTTCACACACTTTGACATCTACCTTTCTCATGGTTGGAGTAACATGTAAAGAATCCCTGGTCGGTTAATTAGATACAGTGCAGTTAACTTGATTGGAGTTTAATAATGTTGTTCATTGGATTTCACACGAAAGCCAACATACTGGCAGTTTTACAAATGGCAAAGTAAATCTGTGTCACTAGTTCTTATGAGATTATAATGAATTTTATTCAACCGTGCCTTTTTGTCCATCCTTACAGCGTTCATCCCTGATCTCTGACTTGTAAATGACTCATTTTGTACCTTTAGCCTTTTGGGTTCAACACACACATTTTTGTGCCCCAGGCAAGTATGCAAATTAACACACTTCTAATTGCACAGCGTAGAATGTAATTATACGCTTTAAAATGCTGAATCCGAAGGTTTTTGCTTTTAATCTATTCATTTGGAGTCTATTATTAAAAGCATGAGGAAATCTGGAACCACTTAAGGCACAGATAGATCAGCATTTTCGAGGAAAGATGCGAATCAAAGAGTAGGTACTGCTGTTTAAATCTTGCTGCAGTCACTCTTCCTGTTTTTTTTAAATTAAAACACACTCAATTAATGCACCGGCCGAGGGAAGCGGCAGCAGTGCACCCTCCTCATTTCTGCCCTCATTCTCTGCATCTCTTGCTAAATGTCTGTTTCTGTATCTCATCAGCAAAGACTCAGCTTTCATATCTCCAACAAACTCCGAGGTGTGTGTGAAATAAAGTGGTAATTGTAGATGATGCATTTGAAGTCAATAGTCCTCAAAAATAGCTGCTTTTTTCTTTGATTTTGTCTGTTTTGATTTGAAACCTTTGATCAAGTTGAGTATATCAGTCTGCCCTGAAATAAATGGGAGGAGAGTGGGAGCTCTTGAGTCATAGACAGACTTTTCATAAAGCTTCCAGTGCAAACACCATGGCACAGAACAAAGCAAAGACCCAGGCGTTTGAAGATTGGTACAATCCCTCATTCATTTTTTGAAAAATTGCAGAGACACACACTATCCATCTCCCTCTTGCCCCCATTGCCCCTTCCTCTCTCTTTTAAGAAGAGATTCATTTGGAAAAAGAACTTACTGACATTTCCTCTCTTTTTGCTCAGAAAAGGAAGCAGTATAGATGAGTCGCCAGCCTTGTCTTTTCTCTTTGTCCTAAAATTAAACACAAGCCAAAATATTTCAGCAGATTAGCTATTCCTACCTTGTGATTTCTTAATTTCTAACAGCCTACAGAGCCCATGTAGTAGATCCCCACCCTCACCATAAATACATACATTTGCTTGTATCTCACCCATAGGATATCCCTGCAGGATGCTGTAGTTAACTAACTACAAACACCAGTGTGCCTCTATGATCCTTTTGTTCCACTATGACTAGAATTTGCCTCAGGTCACTTTGTTCATGAAGGAAACACTACTCTGTCGCAGTGACAGGCTACAATCTGCTATTGGTTTCAGTATTCATAATGGATAGTTTGGTGAATAATGTAGATCCTGGGTTAAGGGCGGATACAGAAGAGCAGGACAGAGAAAAAAGTGTGATTACAAATCTATGTGGTATTTCGCTACTATGGATTTACTAAATTACAGACCACAATGAGGCTGGTATTGTTTCACAGCCATGTTTTGATCCTTACATTCAAAGCTGCATAAACTTAGGTCAGAGAAAGCATCAGTGCATTGGGCAGTTCAAAAGAGTTGCCTTTAAAATCTGTTTAATCATAAATTGCCTTTTAGGCGGTGCTTGTGCAGAACTTTTATTTCTCCTGATGCAAAAAGAAACAGACGATGAGTTCTCTCAGACTTTGGCCGCAGTCTGTCACACTCAAAGAATGATGATTCACTCGGAATGATGGGGGTTTTTTTAGAAAGAGAGATAAATATGCAATTAATTACAGCTGCAGAAAGAAATCTGTCTTGACAGCTGTATGTACTCAAATGTGTTGATAATTCAAAGCAATTTCAATATCACCTTTGGCTATTCAAAATACTGTACAGTACTGATATTCAGGGCAGAAAATCTGAGGAAAGAACTGTTAAGATTACTTTCAAGGCTTCAGCGTTGAGGTATTAAACGCTTGTGTATATATTTATTTAGAATCTGTTTATGAACTAAAATGCATGACTGAATAATTGATGTTGATTAACTTTGGAACTGATGCTGTCATTGCAATTATTGTGATCTGAAGGCATTAATAAGGTGTAATTTACCACTATTCTAAATCAGTGATAGAAAGATCATCTCAAATATGAGATCTGTCAAAAGTATGCAAGACAGATTATGACGACAGCTGTTTGAAATAAGTGATGGGGATCTATTTAAAATCATGTTCAACCTTGTCTACTGAGTCATGTTTTGCATATGCGTGAAAGGAGGTGTTATAAAAAGTGCACAAATAGCATTTATTTCAGCCAGATATTTATTTCCACATAAAGCTTAGTCACGGCAGATTTGCCAATCACAAACCCACTGTAGATACTGTATATAAAGATGCATGTAAGTGTATTTAATAGAGAAAAGTCTTAAAAATTAAATGCAATGTAAACTTGTAAATTCACATTCTAATTCTACTAATAAGTTTACTTTGTGGAACTTTCTGACTTTATAGTTTACTTATCAATACAGTACAGTCTGTGTATGTAGAAGTTTTGACCCTATGTTTTAAGTGCTTTTTAGGTGTTTATGTAAGGCCCTGGGGAAACTACACACTTCCAGATATGGCAACAGACTGTAATCAAAAGGTGGACAAAGTGTTTTCCTCTTGGGGGCAGTTAATCTGAAGTCTGCACAAGTTCAGAAAATGTCTAATCCTTAAAACAAAATTTGGAACAGACATCTTTGATTGATATAATAAACCATAATCCTGAAGTGACCAACAAGAGTAGACTGTGAAGATGTGGTGAATTTTCTGATGAGGAAAAAACATCATCTACAAACGAGTAAGTTCTACAAATAAATCAATGGTTTTTAAACTTCAACTTTCACCAATCACTCATCTATCATCAATCCATCCATCCATCCATCCATCCATCCATCCATCCATCCATCCATCCATCCATCCATCTGTTTTTAGTAACCACGTTCTGTTGGGTTGCCTACTGGGATAGGACAGGATGGCGGTGTGTGCACACGCAGCGGCTCCTCTCTCTCCCGCTAGAGCGGTTCTTTTGTGTAATTTCCTCTGTTCTGTATGTCGTGCATTTATGGTACATGTGACAATAAAGTTGACTCTGACTTTGACTTATCTTTTTGAGTTTCAGGAACTGTGGTGCAGCTCTTGATGAAGGAGCAGCAGTAAATTTGTTTATGGCTTTTATTTTAACATTTTAAAATAGGGCACTTTTTAGCTTTATCACCAATTATGTAAAAATTGATGAATCAATTTCCACAAACTTTTGTGGAGGAGTAAGTCATGAGCTTGGTAAGTTTAACAGTATGATAAATGCTTGTTTAGCCTCCGATGAGGTCTCCACCATGTTCCCCTTGATCATTTATGTCTTTATATTCATTGAAGTACTACTCTTTGGATCTAAACCAGATCCAACAATTCACCAGGTTCTCTATTTCATCTGAGTTTGTTTGACATATAGTAGGTACTGTCAGATGATGACATAAGTAATCAATAATCAATGTGGTGTCATCATATCCTGACAAATCACAGTACACACTTTTAAATATTGAGGTTGAATAATTAGAGGTCAACTAAAACAAAATTTTATCTTTTGTAAAATTCTGTGGATGTAAATGCCAATTCCGAATGCCATCCTGGGTTAACGAACGAAACTGCATTTCAACCACAAGAAACATGTGAATGTAGAAAATATGATTGATTATTACAACAAATTATGTTTTATAATAATGCATTTCAGAATGTCTTGTTCTTATACTCCACAGGGAGAATTAGAGAGCTTGTGGCTTCTGCCCTGAGCAGCACAGAGATTAATCCCCCTGTAGAGCCCAGATGTTGGTTGCGGCAGTGGCCGATGACCCTGCTGAGATTGATGAGGCTGGTGCGGCAATAAAGCTGATGAAGGTGGTGGCAAGTGCACGACAGCCAAGGCAAGTCACTGACTGGTTATGTATGTGTTTAAATGCCATTGTCACAGCATAGTGTTTCTATGTAGAAAGCTAAAATCAAAGCACATCTTAACATAGAACAAAAACTGTTCTGGAGCTTTAACATGGTCCATTCCTTCGTCTTTATCCTCCTCATTTCTTCATTCCCAAAAAACTGCTCGCTTTCATGCATGTTACCCCTCGTTATGTTTGCTTCTCAAACCCATCCAATCTTTCCTCCTTACATTCTAAAAGTACCTTTTCTCTATTTCTTCATTGCTCTGTTCCTCATTTTTCTCTCCATCTTTCCGTCTGTCTTCAAGTGTGAAATGAGAGCACAGTGAGTTGACGTTGAGAGCAGAAGGGCTGAGAGCCAGTTGCTTGTCACAGCAGAATGATCTTAGCAGGTCCGCCTGACCCAAATCCCCAAACCTATCCTCCACCACAACTCCCACCCATGACCTCCAACATACTCACACACTCAGATCCACACAACTCAGTTCATCAGTAACAGAAAAGCCTGTACTGACACGTAGGCCATGGGTTAGCTGGTTATTAATCACAATCAAACCAATCATACAGGTAGCTCAAGGAGTTTCCGGTCCAGTAGACCTCACATCTCACTGAGCGTCCCTTTGAAGACAACAGTGAACAATGCTTAAGCACGTGCGCGTACACACACACACACACACACACACACACACACACACACACACACACAGACACGCACACACACGCACACACGCATACACACTTATGCACTCTTCATTCTCAAATTGGTTTACTCTCCTGACCAAAACTCCAATATCCTGACACTAAATGATAACAAGGAGAAATAATTGGATTTTAAAAAGAAACACTTTCCTCCAAGGCTCTCACTGTGAAGCAATTCATGAAATTAAAGCGGTAATAAATATTGATATGAAGTGCTGACTTAACATATAAAGCCAGGAAACGGTGAGGTTTGGTAACAGAATCCAAAAAAGGGCAAAAGTAAATAAACCTGGCTCTAGCTTCATACTTCTGACCTGTTGTGTCTGCACAGCTAATCAATACGCATGCCTGAGGTGGCAAACCAAAATAATCAACCACACATGAATAGTTTACAATATTTGGCAGATTCTGTGTTTGGCTGCCTCACAGCGAGAGGGTGTTTACTTTGGTTCTTAAATACACACGCACACAAAAGTGACATATCGTAGAGGACAGGTGCATTCCTCAACCCCGACAGAGATAGAGGATCGGTGTCAAAAGCTAATTTGCTCTGAGACGTTACAATCAAAGTAAGGAAAGATGGAAAGAAAATAGAAAAGAGAGAGAGAGCCTCAGCCTGAGAGCAGGATGGAGAGCAAGAGATAAAACTGCAGGTAATCTCTGCCATCTCGTATTTGTTCTCTTATTGACCTTAAAGAGGTCAAACAGCTGCTCTATAAAACGTGCAGCATGTAAAGTTCCTAAATGATTTTCCTTTAGATTGTAAAGTTTTAATATCTTGTGCTAAATGAGTAATATCAGTCATGCCATTAATAAAAGGTAAAGGTTTTTGGTTGTGCTTTGTACAAAGCCCTCATCATCAGCACTATTTAGGTTGTCATATCCTTTTTAAAAGGCTATTTCCACACCTATTTCCTAACCTTTTGATTTTCCTGCCTTCGTCTCCACTTCAGTGTTTTCAGTTGAAGTTCATTCTCTCTTCTTCAGTATCTGTTTTCCTGTTTTATGTTAGCTTATCATTGTATCTTCCTAGAGTTTCCTCTTGAACCCTTTCCCTCCAGTTTCATTCTTCCTAATTTCCTCTCCTAAACTGTCTGTATTTAGTCTGTGCTTTGCCAGTACTGGTTGGTTTGGTCCATATAGATTATCCACCTTCTTTTTCAGTGCTCCTCCTCTGGTTACTTCCTCAAAGATTTACTCAGTTTTGATTTTGAATTTGCCTTGGAGTTTTGCTTTGAATTATTTTATTTTTGCTCAATATTCAGGTTTTTTTAAAAACTTTTTATCCATCCATCCGTCTGTCTGTCTGTCTGTCTGTCTGTCTGTCTGTCTGTCTGTCTGTCTGTCTGTCTGTCTGTCTGTCTGTCTGTCTGTCTGTCTGTCTGTCTGTCTGTCTGTCTGTCTGTCTGTCTGTCTGTCTGTCTGTCTGTCTGTCTGTCTGTCTGTCTGTCTGTCTGTCTGTCTGTCTGTCTATCTATCTATTGGGATTATAGCCTTCGAGTTTTATCATCCACTTCCCTGTTTCCTGTTAGTGTTTGAATCTTTTGTTATAAAAACCACACTTTCCTGTTCCCAGAAATGGACCCAGTCTCTTATCCTTGTTCTGCATTTATTTAATTTGTATTCACATACATTTTCCAAAGGTGAAACAAATTGAATGGAGCAGTACCACTGGATATCATTGGGGACAGTGTTGGCGTTTGACATTTAGTGTGAAAATCCTCTCCTTAAACCAGAGTACACTACATCACTGCCTTCACTTATTGGCTTGGCCCATCATCTCGTCCTCTTCTGTCGTCTGTTTTATTGTTGTAGAAGTATTTACTCTTCTTTGCCCACTTATGGGTGGACTAAAATACTACTACAGTATGTAAATGTATGACAGGATGCACAACAAAAGTGTGTCTGTGGCTGCTACTGATAATTGCTGTTGGTTATACAGCCTGGACCTCTTAGCGCTATGGGAATGGACACCGTGATGGTGAGACACTGCTGAGCAAGTGGACTTTTAATACAGATGTTCAGATTCTCAAGCCCGCTTTATTTTGTATTGCTCACAACGTCAATGTGAAAATGGCACACAGTTATTCTCCTTCAGATTTCCATAGAAGGCGCCTCACAATGGAAACTGTGATCCAGAAACATTTTTGTCCTTAATGGTTGTCATGTAATTGCCAATGTTTAACAACCTTATTTTAGGCACATTAAAAACTTATCATCCAGGATAGATTCAGAGTTGAAATTGAGAGCAAAAGTTTGCCACAAAATTTTCTGTCAGCTGTGGTTTTCATGGTTGAGAAGCCAGATTGGGATTCAGATATGACGACTTGATTTGTTTACTCATCAAAATAGCTTTTGTGTTTGTGCTGCATCCTATTTCATTCACATGCCTGGTGAGGACTGCTAAGCAGATCTGCATTATATATTTATTTCATCCATGTTGTAGCAGTGGTTGGAGAACAGATTGTGTTGCCACTCAATTCAGTGGTCATTTCAGTCTTAAATAATACAGCTGCACCTGTTTGGAATTGCAGCTTTATTCTTAGAATACAGTATATACCCAGCGGTCCTCATTGAGCGAAGCTGTTGGGATCATGTTGACCTTAAATATGACTGCAATCTGTGCCCAGATATTTTCTCCTGGAAATAAGAAACAATCAATGTGAGTGACATCATTCATTCCCTGCAGGAATTCTTCCCTTCCTGACCCTTGGCAGAGTCATGGATTGAATGTTGGCTGAGATTTTTTAAACATACAGTACAATACAGATGTCTAGCTGTGTAAATCAGGACAATGCAGCAGAGGAACCACCTTAGTAACAGCTCATGTTATCAACCAAATACTCTAAAGGCAGTCAGATCCCCAAAATAACACTATGCTCTTATTTGTCTTGAAGTGTTTTGTCCAGGACATTCATCCTGTCTTAACTGTTTGTGATGTATTGCTAAAAGTACACATCATGATATAATTAGTTTCACAACACTGAAGCCAATGACAGCGTTAAAATAAAACTTATATTTTTAGACCAACTATTCCACCACTGACTGAACTTCTTGTTTTTCCTCAAACCTGTCAACCTTTTTACCCCATCTGAGGTGTTGATTTGGAAATACTTCACATCTCGTTTGCTTTTTTCCAGCCTGTCTACACTTATTTTCTTCCACTCAGTCCCATCTGATTTTGGCAGGACTTTGATAATCTCAATAATCAGATGAGCCAGGATTTTGAGCCAGCCTTGAAAGAAAACTATGCCAGTTAATCATTTTCACACAGTAGCAAAGAGGGACGGATCAGCAGCAAAGTTCAAAATATATGAAGGCTGAGATGGACTTATGAGTTTGAAATAATGGAACTTATTTAGAAAGATGTGAGATAAATAAAGACACTTTGATAGGATCTGGTTTTCCCAAAGTCCCACATGTTCATACCACAGTGCTTTCTGTGAACAAGCATATTGTATAGTGCATCTTAATGAAGCTTAGAGACCCCAAGAAACTCTTGCTTTTGAAAAGCTGCATTCTCAGAGTTAATCCACTGTCTGTAAATATTTTATGATGATGTTATTATAGAAGTTCATTCTTGACCTTGGAAACATTGCATTTGGCAGAATGTTAACACAACGTTCCCATGAAGTATTTGAGGTCATGAACCAGGCAGGGAAACTTTCCAACGACTGAAAACTGTTCTGATGTGACTTTGGATTTGTGACATCACCTGAGTGATTTCCTGGTGAAGACTTTGAGTAATTGGCAAAACGTCAAATATTCTAGAAAGGGACTGATTGAGTTGAGATAACTTAGTACATTACACATGAAATTACTGCTCAGTGTTTATATCTCAACACTGGCCTGGGAACGCCTTGGGATCCCCCAGTCAGAGCTGGTGGATGTGGCCGGGGAAAGAAAAGTTTGGGGCTCCCTTTTGAAGCTACTGCCTCCGCGACCCGACTACGGATAAGGGGTGGAAGATGGATGGATGGATGGATTACTGCTGACAGACTATCGCCTCATAATACAAGGTCGTGTAACATTACGTTTCCCCCTCCGATCAAAGTTAAAGTCAGGACCGGTGATGATGGATGTTTTAAAGGCTGTGCCTCCTGATTTCAAACATTAGCTTCAATGTGATGAATGAACAGCAAAGAAACATGCTAGTGTCATTTATTTAAGTAAAAAATAAAAAAAGGCAATGAGCGTTTGTGGATATCCACTAGAAGAGGGCATAAGAAAGACTTTCCTTTAATATCTGTGCTGTTGTCTGTGTTGTCCAACATTCTGCGTATAGTTAATACATTGGACAGTTACCACCTTCTTTAACAGGAATAAAACAGCAAACAAGAGTAGGAAGCATGTCTCGGTTCCATATGTTTTTATGTATCATTCATGGTCTATTTGTGTGCGAGAGATGTAACGTTAGCATGTGATCTCTGGCTCCTCTTCTTTCTCTTTCTGAGCTGCAGAGGAAGAGCCAAGATGATACAATGTGACAGGAAATGGAAGCCAAGAATATAAAAGTAATCCAAGATTACAGATGAGAGGAAGAGAAGAAGATGACAGAGTCATGGATTAGATGAAAGAACTGTTAAAGAAGCATACTCTTGGGGGATGTGCAGGGAGAGGAGCAGGGAGAGTGATGGTGGATGGGGGTAGAATGAGGAACAACAGAGTGAAGAAAGAAGTCCTCCATCCTCGTATTGTCTGGGTATTGGCTACAGATTATCCTCTATGTGTCAACTTATACTTTGTGTGGGTGTGAGTTCCACAAACTGCATACTATGTGAATGTATCCCTGATTGATGTACACAAATCCAGTAATGTGTTTGGTGCCTCTAGTCACAAAACACATTGGACAAACGCCTCCATTATCTCATCAAATGATTCATCACCTTCTTTCCTTCTTGTTATTCTTGTTATATCCACGTTATGAAGCTTGACTTCACTTAGTAAGAAGGTCTTTATGAACCCATGTCACATTTTCCCCTCCCTTTCGATTCTCAGTCTTTCATTACACTAACCACATGCTCGATTGGCAAATCAAATCGGTATGATTTATAAATAGACTGCCATGCATTAACATGGATTGATGCTAAACAGACTTGAAAGACAAAGACAGTAACTGTGCAATTTAAGGTTATAGAAGTTTCATCTCTGGGTCTCTAGGGATATTTGAACTTTATGTACATGTAAAACATGGGTTATATCCTTTCACAGTTTCAACGTACATACTCTAAGTGTCATCTATGACAGAAAGAGGTTGCACAACACTGTTCACTGGTGAACGATTGTTTTTTTTAATGCATTTGGATACCTCTGCTGTAACCCTAAAGCCCAAAATTAAAGAGACCAAATACCAAACTTCATATAGAGGGTAAACAAACAAAAAGAAAAACAGCAAAGAAAAAACCAAAAACCAAAAATACACAACAAATTTCTTCAAATAACATCCAAAGATAAATGTAATGGTATTTTTGTCAACACAGAGGTTGATCTAGAGCAGGGGTCTGGATAAGTAGTAGCAGATGATTAGTGTCAAATGTGTGTGCAATGCATGTATAATATGAGTGTGTACCTCACATGAAAAGCTGTGGATTAAACATGAAAGAGATTGGGGATTAGAGTACAGCACTGGTCCACTTGTGGTACAATCATTGCTTCATGACAAATATAGAATTTCTATAGCATGTCACACTGTAGCCTATAGTGGAGGGTGGAAGGGATCAAATGCATTAATAATGAATAAGACACGGTTCATATAGAGGAAACTGGGGTGCTGTAAGCTTTCTGAAAATAAAAAAAACAGTAAACATACAGGGTGAGTTAAACTTTGAAGGATGTATTTGCCCCTGTGGAAAATGATTCAAATCTGGCTAAAATGCTACTGAAAACAGAAACCTGCTGAACATAATCAAGAACTCTTATCCAGATGAAGAACAGGAAGTACTGAGTTAAAGGATAGCGATGATGGTGGCAGGCGTGGTGAGGGTGAATTTAAAATGAACCAGGAAAGACAGGATGAATTAAATACCTAAAACGTAACTATCCATCACATCAGATCCAGTTTTTGATTGTTTTTTGTTTTATCACACAAGCCTCAACTTGCCTAGAAAGATAGATAGATAGATAGATAGATACTTTATTAATCCCGGAGGAAATTGCATAAATTGCGCAGAAACACTGTTTGCGCAGAAACACTGCGCAAACAGCTCCCCCTTTATAATCCAGAAGCATCATCCTTTACAGGCGGCATTTTTATGCCGTCTTTTCTTACAGTTTGCAGTAAGACGTCTGTCTGTGAATCATCACCACTGACCTCTGAGCAGCATTCAAGCTTCTCAGGCCTGAAGTTGAGTTCGACTGAACTGAAAGTACAATCTCAGATGTGTTTTGCCTTTGTGCACATGCAGTGACTATTAAGTTCTCCAGATGTTTATATCGTTTACATCTGATGCTCTTCAGCGCAATCCTGGGTTTTTCTATAGCACTCCTTAGATGAGTTGACTTTATAGTAGTTTAAGATGCAAGCAAAACGGCAAAATGACAAAAATATTCACAGATAAATAATAACTAAATATATGAGCTGCACTAAATGGTTGTTTGTTTGAAAATCAAACAGGGCAACCCATTGAGAACAGATGTAAATTACTGTGCACTGAACCAAAAGGCTTCATTTCAAAATCTTTTGAACTATAAAAACTGGAATTTTTCCTTGTTTTATGGCTGAATAGTTCATTTTTTTTGTAATTATGAATAAGCACTATTGCTTTACTCTGCAATGATTTCATCGTCCTGTGTGTAATTATACTCAATGAGTTATGAAAATTAAAACAGCTAATTTTAGTATTATGAGCTGTGAAATGGTTTCAACAGTAGTTTTTAAATAATAAAAGCAGTTTTTCATCCACAAATTCTCACATGGATTGTTTTTTTCACACATTTGTAAATTACATCTGTTTGAACAAACTTTCTCAACACACTCTTACACTTTAATTTCTGGTTGTATTGCTTTTGCACTGGCTCACAAAAGGTGATACATTACAGGAGACAGAAGACGAATGCTGCACATTCACACCTTACAAACCTTCACAATCACTGGACCCCTTATGCATATTTCATAATAAACCTTACAACTGTCAACAAATATAGCCTTGCTATTTTTTTATGAATTGAGTGGTTATTGCCCATGCTTGCCCAAGTCCGTAAGAGAAACCTAAGCCTCCTAATTTAAGCCACAAATCTCATTTCACTCAGTGAAGTCCTGCTTGTGTGTTTGGCTTAGGCACAATGTACCACACTCTTCAGGTCCATGAACAGATTGAACAATATATCTTTTCACATGCAGGTAGAAAAGTTTTCCTTTGATTTGTCTAAAACTTCAGTCTATTTTGAGGTTTCATTCGATTAAATTCCATGCTTCAACTTCACATTTTTTTATTGGTTTATACTTTATTTTACTAATTTAATACAGTTTGGTCAACTATAAATGCATGTTGCTTGAAATCCTTGACTTCACACCCACATTTTATTATCTTTTACTGCATGGTCTGTGGATTGCAGAGCACGCATATTGTAAATTGCGTCACCAGTGTCAGCGTTAGACAGTTTTGCTGTTAAATGCCTGTCCCGCCCTCTTGAAATTTTTTTTGGTAATGCTCTTTTGACCGACAAACACAACCACAGACTTGCTTGAACCGTAAAGACTCAGCAATACCATTTTAGAATGTGTTTATTTACTTTAAATGCTGTGGGGATCCTGGTGTGAACAGTAAAGAACAGTGATCCACCTGGACTCAGCTCTGACTTGTCTGTACTTTCATGATCCAGCAGACATCATGCATTTGGTGTAGTTGGAGATCCCACTGTGTTATCTGACCTTTGACCTTATCTCTGGCTGCAACCTCTTTATAAACTGCTTTCCATATTGTATGAAGTGTTGTCCCTTGGCAAATGGCAAATAACACACAAATGAGCAAACGCTGTCTGCACCAGTAGTACTGAGCCACTTTCCATTGTAGTGCGTAAAAGTCCTAGGGGAACGAGATTGCAATTCTTTTCAATGTTTGAACTTTGGAGAAGAGCAACACATTTTGGTTGTACTGACATTGCAGCTCCTTGGGGAATGAAAATATTCGTGCAATTTTTCACCCCCCATTATGTACAAAAAAATTGCCTGGACAGAGTAATGATGCAATCAGTTTCCAAATGTTAAAATAAAAATGTCAAGAACATTCAATATTGATTTTTTTATGTGTACTGTACTTATGTAATGCTATGAACATTGGTCATCCGTATCTATGTACTTCACATGCAAGTACAATAGAGCGACTCTGACCAGCCTTTGAGTGTCATTTTACACTCTCGAAGGACTAATTTAACACAAACTACAATTGATTGTAGATCCCTTGACATCCTGCAAGTCCATAAAGGATGGAGACTTGTATAGTGTGTGCATAACAAAATAAATAAATATATTATGTATAGATAGATATTGACAAATTGTTGCATTAGATGTTTCTTAAACATGAAAAACAGTGTTGGCGTTTCACCACATGGGTTTGTATGTATGCGACCAGTTTTATTTGTTTTTTTGTATATTTGGAAATTATGCACATACAGATCTACTGCTCCTTTATGTAGACTAATTACAATTCATGTGTCAAATGCATTTAATGCATTGTGTTCTTTATTGGGATTGTGCCTTATAGTCAAAATGAGAGCCAATCACACATTATTTTTCCAGTTTTCAAAATTATTATACGGAGTTGGCTGGAAATATAAACACACGTCATAAAAATAGATCTTATTTTAATTTTGAACTGTCAAGCAGTGCTCATTGATCTTTGCAGGTCGTAGAATAAGCACCGTTCTGTGTTTGCACACGCTAGTTGTTTACTACACCAAGCTGACTTGAGCTATGGGGTTTTTATAGCTGATACATTTCATTACACTTAATCATGAGATCCTTTGCCAATATAAGAAGGGTGTTTAATGTAGTTTTACCCAAAGCTCAAGCCCAAGACTCTCACCCCAGCAATGTTACCATTTGTTATGATTGTGTGACTCTGTGCATTTCAGTGCAACACAATTCGTCGGCACGTAGCAACATTCACAGATACAGCTGTTATCCTCGCTCCTGGCCTACATACATAGGCTGCCCACAGCTGAGAGTCTTTGCTGTTATCCCTCATGAAATCCAAGCAATTTCAAGCAGAATGACTGTGTTTATGTAACTACATCTCACCCCCTTGAGGTGTTGCCTGAAGCTGCTCATTCTGGCTGAATATGGCAAACTGGACCCCGTCCCCACCTGTCTGATAAATGGCGGGGGCCCAATTCCCTTGCTTTGCTTTTTCATGTTGTCGCCTGTCTTTGATTTCATCAGATAATTGCTCCTTTTAGAACTCAGAAAAGGCCACTCAGCCCTCACGGGATAGAAGAGTATCCATGGTGACAATCTTTGTTATTCCACATGGCAAACAACTGTTTATTGAACCGTGGAAGAGGAAAACGCTTTTGAGTGGAGATACTGTACATCTGGGGCCAATGACAAGAGAGGGAGACAGAGAGACATAGACAGCAATAGAAATGGAGAAATGATGGGAGGATGATCGTATCATTCTGAGTGACAGAATGGTGCTTAAATAATTCTAACATGGGGGGAAAGGAGGACATGATGAGCGCTCAATGAGGCTGCTAAACGAAAAAACAAGTTCTTTCCTGGAGTTGTATTTGTCGTATATTTATAGATGTGTATATTCCTCCAAATGGCTGATTGATGTGGGGTGAACAGAGGACGTACAGCAGCCTTTTTTTGTGTGTACATGCACCACTCCACTCTTGCTTTACATCCTGTTTTTATTCATCTAGAGTGCTGATAGCCAACGACAGAGACATTAATATTTTGAAATGTCTATCCTTCCGTCTTTTCTTGTGACCATAAACACATTAAGGGGATTTTTTTCTATTCACTTGGACTGAAAGAGGGACTCATCAAATTTTGAATAGCTAAGGTCAAGTTAACCTCACAATGTCTGTTGCTCATAACCTAATAATCCTTATTATGAACTTAATAATATTCAGTAGAGAGGACAAGCTATCCTAAGACCTCCTAGCTCACCATCCAGCAACTGGCCAACCAACCAGCCAACCAACCAACCAACCAACCAACCAGCCAACCAACTAACCAATCAATCTCAAACCAATCAACCGGCCAAATGTACAACTAATCAAGTTGGAGACACACGCTCTTTGGTTGAGGTAATTAGGATGATATTTCACAGTAAAAACCATGAGCTAATAACATTTTATGTTCTAAAGTTTAAAGTTCAATCTTGCTGTGACATCACAACCTTCTGCTAAAACGCTTCTGGCATTTATTTAATGTCATCAACGCCATAATTCAGAAACAGAAGGTTAAACTGAGATCATATTTAACTTCCAGTCAGACACTGGATTGATGACTCTAATCTCATTCATACATACAGTATCATAATAGGGATAGCATCTACTTTACCAAGAGTTACAGTCAAAACACAATAAATTCATTATGTGCGTTCCTAAAATTCAACTTGGAGGCATATAACTCTGAGGTGATCATTAAAGTTCCTAGTGTGCTTTTCTTTACAAATTCACACACCCACAAAATGAGTGTCTCTGTGCCGTGTCCCTCATCCCCATCAGTCCTCTCTTTCCATCTATTAGATTCAATGAGTGGGCGAAACTCCACTGTATGTCAAGGCACTTTGAATTTTCATCCTCTTCACACTTCAGTGCTACAATGAAATAGGCTATCTCCCATTTTGCAGTTATCACCATTGGATATTGCCAAATGCAATTATGGCACAAATTCATGAGTTCTAGCTGCTGTTTGACTTTGACTAGTTGCTTTTTAAACTTTATTGCTTCTCTTCATTGAGATGACAGTCAGGCACATTAATGCACTATTAAAACACTATTTATGCTGGAAGCAGAGTGGAGCTCTACAGTATAATCTATGAGACCACCGTAATGTATGTATGTATGTATGTATGTATGTATGTATGTATGTATGTGTACATGCACAGTATGTTGTACACTCTGTTATTCAAAGGAGGGAGTTGAATCACTTCCATTGAGAATGTTGAAAGCAGTTCACAGGGAGTTCATATTTAAAGAAAAGCGACTTTGTGTTGGGTCACATAATCTTTAACAGAACGTCCAGTTGAAGAAGTGATGTATTACATACATTCAACATAAAATTTGGCAGCTATATCGAGTGAAAGTGATCCCTGTCTACAGCTATGTGAGCTCAATCTATCCACATTATGACTCTTGTTGTGAATACAGAACCAGCACCAGCACCAGCAATTACTTCAGTGGACTCTTATAGACACCCCAGGGGTCTTGAGCAGTGATCATTCCCCTGCAACGCAACTTTCCAAGAGAGGTGAGGAGAAATTTTTGGATTTGGGTTTTAAAGAGTCAGAGTTAGGCAAGCGTGGAGAGGAAGACACAGTAATGGAATGAAGCAGGAGGAAAAACTATAAGAACAGAGGGGAGCACCATTTCCTATCTGTTTTGGCTTATTGAAGTCATATTCTTCACATGCTGAAAATCATGTAATGTTCCACTGCTAATTCTGTTCACTTTTGATGGAGGTATAATCAGACATTTTCTCCCTTATAGAGGGAGGACAGATGCACCTTTTTTTAGACTGTCCCCCAAAATGAAATGATGGACAGATGGAAGAGGTTGAGGTGGATTGGCGGGCTGACACACGTGATAGAGACAGCTGTTGGCTTTCTGTTTCTTACTAAGAATAGAGGCAGTTTTTGTGAACCATGATGACAGTCTTCCCTCAACCTCAACCATATGCTTCGTCTTGCCTGAATGACAAACATCCGTAAAACTTTTTTACAAAGTGGTCATTTCAAACCCAAGCAAGATGAAGTCATCTGATTTTAATGATTGCCATGCAAATTGAAATTGTCCTAACAATAGTCGAATTAGAAAAGTGTTGTGTTGTTTTTGTCGCTCCAAACTAGGATTTTTGTTGTCTAATAGGACTTTTATGCACAATTTTGAGTTTAAACATTTAACTTATAGAGGTTGTCTTATGCTGTCCAAGTTTTAAATAACATTATAAAGCCATTTAAGTTTTAGGCTATTTGCACAAGTACAAAGCAGAAGTGAGAGGGAGATGTGAGGAAAGACAGTGAAAGATCACCCAATGAGATGGCCTAAAGCAGAATACACGGGGAGAAGGAACAGAAGTGAATGATGGGAGAGGGAGAGACATTAAAGGGAACCAGAATAAGGTCATTTTATGTATGCGCATACCTACTTTTCTAAACGAATTCCAAACCCTGCAAAAGTGTCACTCTTTGGTTTTATAAAGCCAGCCCGTTGGATTGGAATAGGAGACTCATTTAGGGTCTCAACAGTAATACTGATCATCAGTGTTGTTTAAGAGATGAGAAAATGGTCTCTTAGCTGTTGGAGACATGATCACATGTATGAATGTATTATGTCATCGTCTTTGGCTTCTACCCATTTTTCCTGTAAACTATCACTGCCACTCAACCCAGTTCAAACCTGCCCAGAACTCTCTTCAAAGATAACAAGAATCATTTCAGATTTTCCCTTTTTCTCAACAGTATTATATGTAAGGGCATATCACATGAAAAAAAAAAACTATCAAAGAAAATGTGTGGTTTGCATTATCATATTCATGGTAGATTGTCAGTCAGGAAACTTGTTTGCATAATTCTCATTATTTAAGCACGCAATTTTATCACAATATACTGCCACATTTTTTCTTAGTTTTTTCTTGTCGGAAAGCAAGGAGGCCTTTGGATAGGGATTACTCCTCCTGAGGCGACGTATGACCTCAGAAGTGTCGCTGTTCAAATTTACTGAAGTGTTACATCTAATTTAGTTGAAGCTGCATGCATTCATTCTTCTGATCATACTATGAAGGCTCAAGACCATTAAAAGGCTGCGTTTGTAACCATTAGCATTTAATAACATATAGTCATTTTGTATGTCACACTATGCTAATCACATGGTTCAACTGTATGTGCTGATTAGGTTTCAAAGGATAAGACTCTTACCGTGGCTAGAACAAAAACAAGGCTTTTAGTCTAAATAGCCAAACCACTGTCAACACATTGTGTTGTATTCCTTGTGACATCTTGTGGGTTATGTAAATTAATGTATGATATAGAATCACTGCTAAAAATCAGTAGCTGTCCACTATGAATGTCCAAGCCTCTAAATGTACAGGTACTGATAATGATGCCAATGAGGCATTCAAAATTCTTCACAAACTATATGAATCAAATAGCCCATAATCTAAAACAGCCACAAAGTCAGTCTGCATAAGACAAGGTGTGACTTTTATATCATCACCATCTCTGTGTTGCCTACCCCACCTTTCTAATCACCTAACAGTTTGTTTCATGCTGAAATAACAAAAAAATGATACCAACATTGCTCCCAACGGATGAATTTTGCTGACTTTTGATCCCCTCTATTTTTCCTGTTGTCACCTTTGATGTGTCTTCAGTTATTATCGATTGCCTTCAAATTTTGTGCATTGATGTTGTCCTCGATGAAATATAATTACTTTGATGGGCGCCTGACTCTCAGCCAGCATCATCACCAGTAAAAATTTAAATCTGTCCCAAACATTGGTTTGTGACTATTTGCCTCCAGAACTAATGTCACTATTGTAATCATCAGTGGTAGTTATTTCTTTAAAAGGAACAAGCATGGTAATATGCAAAACTAACATGTCTTAGCATTTAACTCAAGCATAACTGTTCATGTAAATGTAACATGTCAAATGTAAATGTTTTTCAACTCACAGAATTATTAAAAAGAGGCATTAATATATAAAATAAGTTTTAAATCCAAACCTTATTTGCACATCCAAACAACAGTATGTAGCTACTGCAGACATTAGATGAATCATATTGTGACGACTTTCATAACTCCTTGGTTTGACTGTCAAATAAATGTAATCCTTTGTTTTTAGTGCGAGCATGACTTCAAGAGCAACCTAAGGAAACAAAAGCCTTCAGTGCCATGTCTCAGTCCTAAAGCTACGCAGTAATACACCCCACCCCCTACCCCAGTGTAGATTTCTTGTGTCAACAGTAGAAGAAAAACAGGGGTTTGACTTTCCACGGATGAAATTTAGCAGTCTTGTCAAAAGTAGTTTGCTGTTTTCTCCTTTAAATGTGAACGCGCTGTGAAGGTTTTGTCATTTCTCATTAAATGTGGTCATGACCCTTTCGTCTATGCTTCTGTCACCCCTTCCTCATGGTAATTGACAGCTTTAGTTGTGTTTGCTTCCTCTTCTTATCCACTGCTGTTTTTATCCCTGTGGCCTTTAGCATCAAGAATATAGAACCATATTCTTTTCTCCTTCATGTGATGCCACAACATTCTTTTACATCAAGGTGCAGAGCAGTGTGATGATGAGAGGCAAATCCACCACATTAAAGATGTTTTTCGCATTTGATTCAAATCAGACAATCAGATCAGAGGACTTCTTTTTCCACAACACATGTTGTGTGAGATGTAGATTTGACAGTAATTCACATGCTGTTAATTTCCACACATCACTCCACAGATGAAAGAAGTAACAGAAGCACCGCCATACCAGCTGGCATATGAGCTGACGCCATCAAATGTAAATCTTGAAAATTCCAACATTAGTCCTTTTCTGTATGCACGTGTGTGCAGTAAATACATATATGCATAAGTAAAAACTGCTGTCACAGCAATTCATCTTCAAGCACCACAACATATTTTAGGCATATTTTAGAGTAAGCATCTCTATAATGATATGTAGAGTTTGAACGGATTCTGCACCCATTGCAATATATTTTTCTTGATGCATAATTAATGAGGACTGAAAAAGGCATATGTAAGGGAGTACGTATTGTATATACCGTACCATGTCCCATTTCCTTTTATGTGATCTTTCCTTTCCTTTATGATATTATTCTTTGCTTCTTATCTGTATTTGCTCACTCTAGCATTTTATGATTCAATTAAGGCTCAACTTTCAAAGCTCTATAAGCAAAGATTACATCCTAAATCCTCCAAAAATAATATAAATCATCTTTTTTCACTTATATGCTTTTAAGTGGAGCCTTATTTGTGTCAACAGTATTTTTCATTTGCAGCAACAGGTAATATACTGTATATACACTAATTACTCTGTTGGTTTTTTCCCTCCTTTGGTGTTCAGACACTGGTGGTGGTGGCTGATTAAACTGCTGAGACAGATGAGGCTGAAGAAGCTGATGAAATGATGAAGCTGGTGAGTCTGCAAGACACAAACAAATCAGACATACAGAGACAATCATTTTTAAAAAGACAGCAACAAGATGATAGATAATGAAGGTGTGTCACTGAGCTATTGGTTAGATGTGACCACACTGATTAGAAGGGCTGATATCTCAGCTGACAGCCCCAGACAATGACAACAGGAAATTAAGACTGAGCATGCGTGAGAGGTGTAAATGATGTGAGAAATAAACTATAACCTTAGCACACAAAGGAATAGTTTAATAAATGCTTATCTCTTTATTGCTACTGTGATGCTTTGTGCTTGTTAATGGTTGATATATTCTTTGAAAACCTAAATTGGCAAAAACTTTGAGTAAATAAACTTTGTGAGTGTTCCTGTGACATACAGTCACAATCATCATCCATCCAATCCACTGATTTTCCATGACTGCCTTTTCTTTGTAGGACTTCAGAGGCTCTGGAGCCTGTCCTAGCGCAGACAACGGGTGAGAAACAGGAGCACAAAATGAAACACAACCGCTCACAGTCACACTTATGGACAGTTTTGACCAAGCTTCCCCAATTCTTCTTTTCCTTTCAGCTTTTCCCTTCAGAGGTCGCCACAGCGAATTAATGGCCTCCATCTAACCCTGTCTTCTGCATCCTCTTCTCTCACACCAACTACCTTCATGTCCTCTTTCACTACATCCATAAACCTTTTCTTTGGTCTTCCTCTAGGTCTCCTGCCTGGCAGTTCAAAACTCAGCATCCTTCTACCAATATATTCACTATCTCTCCTCTGGACATGTCCAAACCATCTCAGTCTGGCCTCTCTGACTTTATCTCCAAAACTTCTAACGTGTGATGTCCCTTGATGTACTCATTCCTGATCCTATCCATCCTGGTCACTCCCAAAGAGAACCTCAGCATCTTCATCTCTGCTACCTCCAGCTCTGTCTCCTGTCTTTTCCTCAGTGACACTGTCTCTAGACCAAACAACATCGCTGGTCTCACCACAGTTTTGTACACCTTTCCTTTCATTTTAGCTGAAACTCTTCTATCACACATCACACCTGACACTTTTCTCCACCCATTCCATCCTGCCTGTACACGCTTCTTCACCTATTTTCCGGACTCTCCATTGCTATGGACTGTTGACCCTAAGTACTTAAAATCCTCCACCTTCTTGATCTCTTCTCCCTGTAACCTCACTCTTCCACTTGGGTTCCTCTCATTCTCACACATGTACTCTGTCTTACTATGGCTAACCTTCATTCCTCTCCTTTCCAGGACAAACCTCCACCTCTCTAGCTTCTCCTCCACCTGTTCCCTGCTCTCACTACAGATCACAATGTCATCTGTAAACATCATAGTCCATGGAGATTCCTGTCTCACCTCATCTGTCAGCCTGTCCATCACCATAGCGAACAAGAAGGGGCTCAGAGCTGATCCCTGATGCAGTCCCACCTCCACCTTGAACTCCTCTGTCACACCTACAGCACACCTCACCACTGTCTTACAGTCCTCATACATGTCCTGCACTGCTCCAACATACTGTACTTCTCTGCCACTCCAGACTTCCTCATACAATACCACAGTTCCTCTCTGGGCACCCTGTCATAAGCTTTCTCCAGATCTATAAAAACACAATGGAGCTCTGTTTGGCATTCTCTGTACTTCTCTATCAACATCCTCAAAGCAAATACTGTGTCTTTAGCACTCTTTTTTGGCATGAAACCATACTGCTGCTCACAAATATTCACTTCTGCCCTTAGTCTAGCTTCCACTACTCTTTCCCATAACTTCATTGTATGGCTCATCAGCTTTATTCCTCTGTAGTTGCCACAACTCTGTACATCTCCCTTGTTCTTAAAAATGGGCACGAGTACACTTCTCCATTCTTCAGGCATCTTCTCAACAGATCCTGTTGAACAACCCAGTCAGAAACTCTACTGCCACCTCTCCTAGACACTTCCATACCTCCACATATATATCATCAGGACCGACTGCCTTTCCACTCTTCATCCTCTTCAATGCCCTCCTCACTTCATCCTGACGAATCTTTGCTACATCCTGGTCCTCAACAGTCACCTCTTCTAGTCTTTGTTCTCTCTCATTTTCCATGTTCATCAACTCTTCAAAGTAATCTTTCCATCTTCCCATCACACTACTGGCACCTGTCAATAGACTTCCATCCCTATCCTTAATCACCCTAACCTGCTGCACGTCCTTCCCATCTCTGTCTCTGTCTTGCCAACCTGTATAGATCAGTCTCTCCCTCCTTACTGTCCAACCTAGCATACAAGTCATCATAAGCCCCTTGTTTGGCCTTTGCTACCTCTACCTTCACCTTAAGCTGCATCACCCTGTACTCCTGCCTACTCTCCTTGGTCCCAGTGTCCCACTTCTTCTTAGCTAACCTCTTTCTCTGTATACACTCCTGTACCTCCTCATTCCACCACCAAGTCTCCTTATCTACTTTCCTTCCAGATGACACACCAAGTACTCTCCTACCTGTCTCCCTGATCACATTAGCTGTAGTTGTCCAGCAAGCTTCCCCAATTAGTTTTTCTTAATGGCAAATTAATTCTGCCAAGACAGGGGCCAAAATGTCCAAGAATAAATACTCACACAAAACAAACATCCTCACACACACACACACACGCACGCACGCACGCACGCACGCACGCACACACACACACACACACACACACACACACAGTTTGAGTATTTAAAGCTACAACACTAATAGAAGTAACCAGTGACTAACACGGCAAGTTGCATACAGCAGAAAAGGAATGACCTCAGGCAAAGATGTTTACTTTTGAAATGTCTTTATTTCTTTGTTGTTTGTTTACCAAATATTAGATAATAAAGTCAGAACAGTTAATGACTGTGGACTCTCTGCTAGCTCTGACAGCTTGATGAGGTAGCAGCAGCTAACAACATAGGGATGGGGCATAGTAAAGCAAATTCATTGATGGTGCACATGATGACTTGACTAATCTGATTTGAAATGATAAAATACTTATATAGTGCATTGTGAAAGTCTTTTATTTACAGTTAAAAATACCTTATAATAACTAGATTCAATGAAATAATTTAGATTATCTTCTGCCAAATAGCCACGCTTCTCTTCATGACATCTCACTCCTTCTCTTCTATCTCAATCTCCAGCTCCCTCAACAGAGTCTAAAGGGTCTCTCAACATTCAAGACGAGAGGTCATCTGACAGGCTCTGCTGCTCAGAAAAATGGAACAAGACCAAAAGGTCAAGGATTTCTGCCAGCCAGACAGCAAGTGGGGGCTGCACTTATCTGACCTTTTTTTTCTGTTGATGTTAAGTGGAAAGTCTATGAGACTAGACAGAGGGGAGAGGAACGTTGCTCGGGGGACAGTGAGAGGGAAAAAGAAGGTGAAAACTGAGGAAAATGGGAGGCATACAAAAAGAGAGATAGTGTGCAAAGGCGAGACATCAGTTGTGAGGAATAGTATTTTCTTCATGAAATCATTTGTGTTCCTTCTCAAGGTGGATGAAATACATTTTAAAATATTTTCTTATTCTTTTTCTAAATTCATAAACCACAGAGCTGACTATGGGAATGGGATTTAAGGTCGTAAATTTGTTAAATACTTTTGAAAAGCAGATATTGATCTGGTTGCCTCTTAAACCCTTCCCTGTGGTGGTGTTCTGGGATTTTCTCCTACTTGGAAGAGACCTCAGGGATGATATTGAAAAGGTTAGAGGGATTACAAATCCTGCAAGGGAATCCTATAGGCCACCTCTCAGATTTAACCACCACATGTTCATCAGCAAGCCATGCATGGCTACCCACAGGGGTCTGTTCCTGAACTATACTCTATGTTCAGTGGCATGGTCATAGGATCATAAGATAAACCCCCCAGCTGTCGTTAATACCACATCCGTCTAATTGGTCTCCGTCAGAAGATTAGTTTGTGAATGATGTGTCAGAGAGTTCTTATCCTTCAGATGCATGGGGCTGCAGCGGAGCTGTTACAGACTGATGGCTGGTCTCTGGCATGGGGACCAGTTCTGTTCCACTAATGTATGCACAGAAATACAAACCAAACACACCTGGACACACAGTTTGTTTATGACATCTGATAATCCCATACAGGCATATAGATGTCCTCAATGTGCTTTCCTCTATCCATATATTCACACCAACAGTTGATACATATACATGGACAGAAATGTACATTACACGCTGGTATAGGAGCAGACTGGATATTGCTTGAGTGAGTGTAGAAATATGTTCAAAGAGCAGCAGCTTCCTCTTCTAAAGCCTCAGGGCCTTTTGCTGGTGATAAATATTCTCTGTGGGATTTCATGAAATATTGTTTTGGTACACGCCTGAAACCAATTCCATATTTAGGCCTAAAAAATAATGCCCTCTCCCCCTTGTTTTTTCTGTCTTTTTTTGCCTACCTTGTGGACCTGTCCCTCATAATATATTAAGTAAGGGAAGTTACATTAGCTGAGAAAAACATGTGTGGTGAGGAAGCGTTGAGGCCTACCAAACAGTAGGATTAAACGAAATCAAAAAACAGGTCCTCAAATAAATCACCCATTGACACTGCACATGCATACACTCCAGATTTTCAGCAAAAACGGTCAGCCCTCAGCACCTGTCAACACACACACAAAAAAAGAATTTAAACACACCTCAACACTTAACAAATGTGGAATGAACCAAACACATCTAACAATCAGAAAATAATGGACACGGTGGACATTAAAAATGTTAATGGAAAACAGGACAGAGAGAAAACAAGGTCAGAGAAAGAGGACCTAGATAGACAGAGAACTGTTAAACAGGAACCATTAAAAGTCATTGAACACAAATCTGAAATTTAGATCCCCAGCAAGGGAGTCCGAACAAGAGAGGCCCCAGCACGAGGGGAACCAGAACAACAGAGTGGCTCAAGGGGTGGTGCCCGGTGGTGGCAAAACAATTTCACCACGCTGTAAAACAAGAAAAGTGTAAGTTTAACATGAATGGACACTAGACTTTAGCTGAGTTCTCAACCTATCAGGTGCAGCCAACTCTAGGCGGCCGGAGGACACGAGGCTACAGACACCGCTCGGGCCTGCAGCCTGAAAATTACGCACAGACATCAATCAGTGCCGCGCTGCGAGATAGGGGAAACGGAGAGCGAAAGCAATGCACAGACTAACATACCAGTGTGGGCAGATAGCAACGTTCAGCGGAGCTCCAGCAGGTCACCTCGTCCTCTCAAGCCCCCAATAGCCAGACACGCTGCAGGAAGTGGAGATCGTGTCACCAATGTGCGCATTACGCACAAACGTTCATAAGGAAGATGGAAGGGTGCCCACTTGTGTGAGAAGGTTGTGTGCATTAGACATTAATCTGCTAACTGGGGGTGGTTCAACCTCAGACCTTGGGAGGGGTCAGTTCCCAGAGGCAGGGTGGATGTTTGTGCATGAACAATTTTTTTTTTTCAATGTTGACTGTGTGAGGTTGGCTAAAATCACAAATGACAGTGTATTGGGCTGAAATCAGTCTGGCACATATGACATTACTCTACTCCATCTTGTCATTCTCATCATTTACGTAGCATGTAGACCTTACAGAAAGCCAAGAACAATCACTAGAATTAGACATGTCCAATGGAGAGATAGTGAATATATTGGTAGAAGGATACTGAGTTTTGAACTGCCAGACAGGAGGCCTAGAGGAAGACCAAA